>NC_062554.1:9389346-9623225 GCF_016906955.1 Phacochoerus africanus | reverse complement strand
GACATGGCTCGGATCCTGAGTCACTGTGGCTGTGGTGTAGACCAGCGGCTGCAGCTCCGATTCAAGCCCTAGCCTGGGAACCTCCAAATGCTGTGGGTGCGGCCCTAAAAAAACCAACCAAACAAACAACCAAACAAAAAAACCATTCATGTGTTCACTGGAGCAGCACTTTTGAGTTTCTCCAGGAACTTTTCCTTCGCATCACAGCTGTGCTGACTGGTACGGAGGCCTAGATTTCGTCCTCTCTCTGCTTTTGACACACCTTCCGCACTGAGTTCATCATTTCTAGCTTTGGGTTTAAAACGAGAGACATGCAGCTATTCCTTTAACTTGAACGCTTAGGGGCTATTATAGGTTTTGTTCGTGTTTTCGTTTTCTTTTTTTTTAGGTCCACACCCATGGCCTATGGAAGTTCCCAGGCTAGGGGTCAAAGCAGAGCCGCAGCTGCCAGCCTACACCACAGCCACAGCAGTGCCAGCTATGAGCCAAGTCTGTGACCTACACCACAGCTCCCAGCAATCCTGGATCCTTAACCTGCTGAGCAAGACCAGGGATCGAACCCGCATCCTCATGGATACTAGTCAGATTCCTTTCCACTGCGCCACAGCAGGAACTCCCTATTATAGGGTTCTTATTTAGCCTAATTTTAATATTGTGTTTCAGGGAATAGGGCGGCCCAAGGAGAGGGAGAGACATGGGGAATTGCCAGTCAGTGGAACCATCAGAATGCATAGAACACACAATTAAATTTGCTCTCTTATATGGGTACGGTTTGTGGCACCCCAAAACAATTACAATAGTAACATCGGGAGTTCCTGTTGTGGCTCAGTGGGTTGAGAATCCAACTAGTATCCATGAGGATGTGGGCTCCATCCCTGGCCTCACTCAGTAGGTTAAGGATCCAGTCGTTGCTGCAAGCTGCAGATGTGGCTCAGATCTGGCCTTGCTGTGGCTGTGGCGTAGGCTGGCAGTTGTGACTCCAATTTGACTCCTGCCCTGGGAACTTCCATATCACATAGGTGCATCCTTTAAAAAGAAAAAGAAAAAAAAAATAGCAACTTCAGGAGTTCCTGTTGTGGCTTAGTAGGTTACAAACCTGACTATTATCCCTGAGGATGCAGGTTCAATCCCTGGCCTCACTCCGTGGGTTAAAGATCTGGTGTTGCCATGAGCTGTGGTGTAGGTCACAGATGCAGCTCGGATCCTATGTTGCTGTGGCTGTGGTGTAGACTGGCAGCTGTAGCTCTGATTTGACTCCTAGCCCGGCAACTTCGATATGCTGCAGGTATGGCCCTAAAAAGAAAAAAAAAATAGTAGCATCAAAGATCACAGGTGACAGATTGCCATAACAAATATAATAACAATGAGAAAGCTTAAAATATTGCCAGAATTACCAGAGACACAGAGATGAGAAGTGAGTACATGCCGTGGAGAAAGTGGTACCAAAAGATTTGTTTCACGCAGGAACCATGAGGTTGTGGGTTCAACCCCTGGCCTCACTCAGTGGGTTTAGGATCCCGCGTTGCTGTGAGCTTGTGGTGTAGGTTGCAGACGAGGCTTGGATGTGGTGTTGCTGTGGCTGTGGTGTAGGCTGGCAACGGTAGCTCTGATTTGACCCCTAGCCTGGGAACCTCCATATGCCAAGGGTGTGGCCCTAAAAAAAAAAAAAAAGACCAAAAAAAAAGGCAGTACAACTTTATTTTCTCCTTTTTTAGCGTCTCTCAAAGTCATTGGACTACATAAAGCGATCGTTATAACACTGTATCATTGGGTGTTAAAGGGAGGTGGTGGTTGGCAGTTACGGCTCTGGGACCCGCCGTGGCAGCAGGTATTGTAGCTCTTTCCCTCATCTTGTGCAGTTTCTCTTTGGGAGATGGGAGCTGCCAAAACCCCAAGATGGGTTGGTCCTAACAGAGGGTGTGAGGGGATCTGGTGTGCTGTACAAGGAGGGTTCAAGGAAACCTTATGCACTCTGTCCAATACTCGCATCTTCGTCTCTATGGTGGCCTCTGCTGCAGACTTTGATTTCATGCAGGTGAAAACTGACATCTCGCCTCCAGCCCATGCTCGGAATTCCTGTCCGATGCCTGACTTGGTATCATGCTGTGTGAACCCAGGTGCTCTCCTGTGCTGACCAGAAGTGCAGCGACAGTAATACCTTATGGAGGAACTTTTGACCAATGGAGGACAAGACTCAATAGATAAATGTTTTCCCCTTTCTTTCACTCTTGAGGTGGTTCAAATTTGGTCGCATTTCCTCAGGGTTCTAAGTCATGTGGGATAGAGCAACTAGTCACTTGTGGTGGCTGCCTTGGTAATGCACCCCTCTGTATGTATACAGTGGAATACTACTCAGCCATGAAAAGGATGAAATAATGTAGCAACACGGGTGGACCTAGAGATTCTCATACTAAATGAAGTAAGTGAGATAACGACAAATACCATATGATATCCCTTGCATATGAAATCTAAACTATGATACAAATGAACTTACAAAGCAAAAACACATTCACAGGCTTAGAAAACAAACTTTATGTTTACCCAAGTGGAAAGGGGTGGAGGGATAAACTAGGAGTTTGGGATGAGCAGATACAAACTACTACTAAACTATATAGTGTACAGAATAGATGAACAATAAGATCCTACCGAATAGCACTGGGAACAGCATTCAATGTCTTGTAATAAATGATAGTGGAAGAGAGTCTGAAAAATAGTATCTATAGCTACATCTATCCCTATCTATCTATCTCTCCACCTGTCTGTAACTGACTCACTTTGCTGTACACCAGAAATTAACACACGATTGGAAATAAACTATACTTCGCTGTTTGGCTTTTCCTTTTCCCCTCTTGCACTCTCTCTGTCACTCCCCTCTACCTCCCCGAAATGGCACTCCCAAGGAAACTTGCCTATAAAGCTTTGCTTCAAGCTCTGTCTTCAGGGAGTCTCAGCCAGACAATTCCTTTGTTTCATTTGATATATTCTCAAGTGATTTCTTTAAATAAGGGAGGTATGACAGATACAATTCCTCACATGTCTGAAAATGTTTCTGTTCTACCTTACACTTGATTTTGTTTGGCTGGTTGTAAGATTGTGGATTTAAAGTAATTTCCCTCGGAACTTTGAAGGCGCTACTGGGTCGTTTTCTTTTACTTTCCAGTACTGTTAACGAATCATCTACACCTGAAGCCAGTCTGATGACATCCTTTGTGGGGGCATCTGCTTCTACCCACCCTCTGCTCTGGCGGATTTAAGAATTTTCTCTTTGTTCTTAAGTTTTTGAAATTTCACTGTGATCTATCTAGAGGTGGGGCTTTTAATTCTTTTTTTCTGGGAATGTGCTGGACCTTTTTAATATGCAAACTTGGTTTTTAACCTAGGAAAAGTCTTCCTTTTTATTCTTCAGTAATTTCTTGCCTTTGGTTTTCTCTTTTAAGACGTTCTTTTTATTAGAGGTGATACCTCCTAGATTAATCTCTTATTTCTGTTCTCTTTCTCCCGTGTTTATGATCCCTTGCCTTTGTTGTACCCCTGGAGAGATTTACAAGAATTTATCTGCTGCTCTTTCATCGGACTCATGAAAAATTGGGCAAAAGAGCTCATTATTGCCTTCTGACTGTTCCTTTTTTAAAAAATAACTTCTCCTTATTCCATTATCTTGGCCATTCTCTTCTATTTTGCAGGCTGTCTTCACATGTCTGGTTATCTTTATGTTTAAGAATAAAGCCATAAAGATCAGACGTGGGAGGTTGGAGTGCCTCCACTAGTCTTGTTTATTGGCACTTTTCCTTGGTACAGCAAATCAGACCTCTTTCCCTGGGGTCAGTACGTATTCATGGCTCGGTTACGGGGGCTTCAACTTCCCTGTCCTAGAGACAGCTACAGAAGGATTGGAGCAAAGAGTAACTTTCCATAGGATAGCTGTAACATCAGTCACATGAGGTCCAGCACGTGACCAGGGCTCTAATATTTGGGGGGGGGGGATCCCTTTGTACCACCCTGCACTCCCACTTCCAGACTCTTACCCATCGAAGAAGAATCTTTCTCTCAGTCCTGCGCTCTCAAAGCTATTGCATCAGAAAAGAATTGCTTATAAGTCTTTGGCTTATTTCTCCTAGTACTTAGTTTCAAGGTCTATCATTTGTTTAAGGCACATAGTCACAGACAAAATTTAGGAAATAATCTCTCCCTTGAGTAATTCAGAGATTGGCCTAGGAGGGACCTTCCTCAGTATTTTGCTCATCACATACTTGATGCTCAATGTGTACTTGTTTTGTCAATGACTCTTTAGCTGGAGATGCTTAAATCACACCTCTTCCCCCTTTTAAATTAAAGTATAGTTGATTTACAATGTTGTGCCAATTAAATAACAGGATACATTCCAGATATACAGGTCAGGATACATTCCAGAGAGTGGAGCTGTATTTATTATGCAGATAATATTATGTCTACAGTAGACAGATTGTATCTACAGAGATTGAGAAGTAGTTAGAGCCTCTTGCTGAATGTTTGGGAGAGAGAAAAGACAATTTCTAGAAAGTCTATGGACATCTCAATCTCTCTGACCTTGGTTCTGAAAGGATAGAGCATGTAATGGCACAAAATGTTTACAGAGCATCTTTTGTAAGACTGAAATCAGAATCAACATGAATGTTTAAAGGTGGAGGCGTCATTAATGGATGAATATTATATAGTCTTTAAATTATGTGGATTTCCCCTCGTGGCACAGTGGAAACGAATCTGATTAGGAACCATGAGGTTGTGGGTTCGATCCCTTCCTCACTCAGTGGGTTAAGAATCTGGCTTTGCCGTGAGCTGTGGTGTGGGTCACAGATGCGGCTCAGATCTGGCATTACTGTGGCTCTAGCTCTGATTGGACCCCTAGACTGGGAAGCTCCATATGCTGTGGGTGTGGCCCTAAAAAAAAGCAGAAAAAAAATTATGACTATGTAAAAAGCTGTATGCTTATATAAAGACTAAAGAAACATGAAGACATAAAAATAATTTCTGGGTTGGGATACTTGACCTTAAGGGTGAATTTTAAATTATTTTCCTTTTTAATGACATTCTGAGCTGGTTCTGTTAGAAATACTGAAGACATAGCCTTCATCTCTCACCCACACTTGTGCAAATTTTTTGACACATAGACAGCCAGAAAATCTTAACTGCAAGACAGCACAGAGAAGCCACGAGCAGGTTGTTTGGGCTTGTCTGAGGTCTGTCTGCATGCTCGGAGCTGTGGGTGGCATGACATTTTTTCTGCCTCCTTCCTCTCTTTCCCCAACTTCTCTCTTAGAATAAAGTGAGATTATTGCTTCATGTTTCCAACTATACAGGAAACATTATCGTGGTTTCTGCCCAGAAGTCTGCCAACCTGGTCAGTTGGCAGGAGACGTTCCTTTGGTACCAGAATGGGCACTCGGGATCCTTGGCTCTTCTCTGTCTCCCCAGGCGCTGCCTTCCTCTTCTTTCAGTGACAGAAATGACCCTGGCCCTTAACTCTTACATATAAATCTTAGAAGCATCTCAGCAAGTTTCATGAAAACTCTGTCGAGATATTTATTGCAATCACAATGAATTTGCAGCTCATCTCGGGGAGAATGGACTTGTTTATAATGTTCTCTGGAGGGATCTTGAAGAACTTTTGGTATATTTCTTCCCAGGGACTTGCTATTCTTTGACAAAACTGTATTTTTAAAACATTTAAATTATATTTCATCATTATTTGCTCCTGGTATATAGAAATTCAAGTGACTTTGGCCTATGAGAAAGAGTTTTTCAAACGCAGTTAGCTTTTTTGCCGTTGGAGTATTTCAGTACCATACATATTTCCCTTCTCTCCCTCTAGTTCTACCCACACGATCTTCATTCCTGTCTCCACTTTAAAATAGAAAAAGGAGAAGAAAATCCCTAGAGCTTGTCACTAAAATGAAATTTATAGCAAATTCATGAGATAAAGTCTTTTCCTAATCGTGATCCATGAATTTGGTTAACTTCTTAGTGATTCTCTTTCTGTGTAATAAGGCAATTGCAGTTTTCAAAGCATTAAGGCTAATATTAACTTCAGACATTCTCTTGGGTTTCAGGACACTTCTATCTAGTGCTGATTGGGGAAACGTTGTCCAGCTACCTATCTTAAAAAAAAACAAACTTGCAGGCACGGTTATGTAAAGTTAAGGGTTATAAGAAAAAAAGGAATCAGTAGAATTAGATAATACTAAAGTTACAGTTGAAAGGATATCCAGGTACATCTTGGTAGTTACTAAAAGAGTTAGAGCTGTGGGCGTTCCCGTCGTGGCTCAGCAGTTGGCGAATCCGACTACGAACCGTGAGGTTGCGGGTTCGATCCCTGGCCTTGCTCAGTGGATTAAGGATCTGGCGTTGCCGTGAGCTGTGGTGTAGGTTGCAGACATGGCTCGGATCCTGCCTTGCTGTGTCTCTGGCGTAGGCCAACAGCTACAGCTCCGATTGGACCCCTAGCCTGGGAACCTCCATATGCCACGGGAGCGGCCCCAGAAAAGGCAAAAAGAAAAAAAAAAAAGAATTAGAGCTGTTATTGCCTTGTATTTACAGCCCTTGTTTCAGGTTTCATGTTGCAAGTCTTAGTCCAATTTTTCTTTTGGACACTTGCCATATTTACTAGTTGTGTTTTGTGTAGTCTGAATTTGAGCAAACATCTTAGGAAGTCATTTGTAATTTATTAAAGTGCTTTCTGTGATGTTCTATACAGCAAATGGAAGTTTAATTATTTTTTATTAAACATATCCTTTGTCTGCCCATGGAAAAAAGAAACGAAAAGAAATTCACATGACTTTGGTTATCCTCTCTATAGTTGTAAAAATTTCTAACAATTTATATGTACATCCATTTGGGCTTGTTATTTTCAAACAATGGTATTTTTATGTCTTCCTTTCCGATCCTTATGCCTTAATGTCCTTTTTTCTTTCTTGTATTGTGTTGGCTAGAATTTCCAATACCCGAGTGAATAACAGCGGTGATGGTGGATGGTCTTGTGCGCTGCTGTCGGTTTCAGAGGGATGTTTCCAAAGTTCCCCTGAGGAGGGGGTTTCGCTCGGTGTTTGTTTGCTTTTGGTTTTTTTTAATCATGACTGAAGAGATGGATTTTTATCAAAAGGTGTTTCTGAATCAGTTGACTTGATACTTTTTTTTCTGTTTTAATCAGTTAATGTGATGCACATTTGTGGATTTTCTAGTATTAAACTAGCGTGGCATATGTGGGTTAAATTCGGTGTGATTGTTACCACATTCTTAGACTGGATTTGCTAATATTTTAAAAGATTTGCATCCATATTCATGAATGGAACAGGCTTATCATTCTCCTCTCTTGAGATGTCTTTGTCTGGTTGGTAAACCATGACTATTCATCTCTTCTCCTTTGGGCGTCTGTTTACTTCTAGAATTTTGCTGCTATAAACATTCTTATAGCTGCAACTTGATAAATACTTTGGAACACATTGCCTTGTCTTAAAGGTAAGTGAACATTCACTTTGATGAACTAATGATAATATCTTGAGATTTTCTATTGATTGTGTTCATGGTTTTTTTTTTTTTTTTTTTTTTTTGTGCCACAACCATGGTATGTGGAAGTTCCAGGGCAGAGATCAAACTCATGCCACAGTTGTGGTCTTTGTCACAGCTGTGGCAACACTGGATACTTAACCCGCTGCACCACATGGGAGCTTCTAGGCATCATTTTCCTTAATATATGAGATCACATGTTACTTTCTAAAAAAAGTAATAGATTTTAATTTTTAGAACAGTTTTTAATTTATAGAAAAATTGAGATAGTACAGAGAATTCTCATATACCCTCTGCACAAAATTTCTCCTGTTACGAAAACCTTACATTAGTGTAATACATTTGTTACAATTAATAAATTAATATTGATACATTATTAACTAAAGCCCCTAATTTATTCAGATTTCTCTAATTTTTACCTAATAAGCTTTTTTTTTTTGCTCTAGGAGTCCATGCAGGATACCACCATACTCTTAGTTGTTGTGTCTCTTCAGAAGGCCATTGGCTGTGACATTCTCAGACTGTCCTGGTTTTTGATTACCTTGATAGTTTTGAAAAGTATTGATCTGGAGTTCCCGTTGTGGCTCAGCGATAACGATCCCCACTAGTATCCATGAGGACGTGAGTTTGATCCCTGGCCTTGCTCAGTGGGTTAAGGATCTGGTGTAGGCGGGCAGCAGCCACTCCAGTTTGACCCCTAGCCTGGGAACTTCCATGTGCTGTGGGTATGGCCTAAAAAGCAAAAAAAAAAGTACTGTTCAGTTATATTGTTAGAATGCCCCCAAGAATACTTTATCTGGTATTAATATAGTTATGTACGCCTTTTTTTTTTTTTTTTTTTTTTAGGGCTGTGCCCACAGCACATGAAGGTTCCCAGGTTAGGGGTCTAATTGGAGCTATAGCTGCCAGCCCATGCCAGAGCCACAGCGACACCAGATCCGAGCTATGTCTGTGACCTACACAGCTGACAGCAATGCTGGATCCTTAACCCACTGAGTGAGACCAGGGATCAAACCCACAATCTCATGGTTCCTAGTCGGATTCATTTCCACTGTGCCACAATGGGAACTCCTCTGCTTTATTTTGATTAATGTTTTTGAGACATATCTTTTTCTATTTCATTTTCAGTTTGTCTGTGTTTTATGTTTGAAGTGAGTTTCTTAGAGACAACATATAGTTAAAGCATATATTTAAATCTACTCTGCCAATTCCTTTCAATTGGTTTCTTTAAAAACATTTATTATTGGAGTTCCCGTCATGGCTCAGTGGTTAACAAATCCGACTAGGAACCATGAGGTAGCGGGTTTGATCCCTGGCCTTGCTCAGTGGGTTAAAGATCTGGCGTTGCCGTGAGCTGTGGTGTAGGTTGCAGACACGGCTCAGATCCCACGTTGCTGTGGCTCTGGCGTAGGCCGGCAACTACAGCTCCGATTGGACCCCTAGCCTGGGAACCTCCATATGCCGTGGGAGCGGCCCAAGAAATGGCAAAAAGACAAAAAAAAAATATTATTAATACACTAAGACTTGTCTGTCATTTTATTTGTTTTTTTTTCCCTCTGTTTTTTAGTTGTTTATTTTTTTTTCTTTCCTGTGGATTATTTGAAAATTTTTCTGAGTTCCATTTTTATTTGCAGTTTTTTGAATGTATATCTTTGTATAGACTTTTGAAAGATTGCTCTAAATAGTACATATATATGTATACACAACTTACAACAGTCTATTGGTATCATCATTTTTCTAATTTGAGTGATATACAGAAATATTACCGCCTTTTGTATCTCTTTATACTCTCCCAGTTATAATTGCCTTATATATTCCTTCTCTATGCAGTTAGGACCATGTCAGAGTTATAATTTTTTTGCTATGACTATCAAACAAAATTTATAAACTCAAGAAGGGAAGGAAAGTTATTATCTATGTTTTTGCTTACCATATTTCTTCTTCCTTTTTGATGTAACAAAATTCCTTTTATTGTTTCCATTCTGTTTAGAGAAATTCCTTCAGTCATTCTTTTAGGTAGGTCTGCTGGAGACAAATTCTCTTCATTTTCCTAGATCCAGGAATGTCTTCACTTCTCCTTCATTCCCTATAAATACTTTCTCTGCATATAAGATTCTGGATTGGCAGTTCTTTCCTTTCAGCACTTAAAAAATACTGTGCCACTTTCTTCTAGCCTCCATAGTTTCGGGTGAGAAATCTGCTGCCATTCAGCTGATTTTCTTCTATGAATAAGACATCATTTCTTTCTTATAAAAAGAAGTTTGTCTTTAGTTTTCAGAATTTTGACTTTAATATGTCTTAGTGTGTATTTCTTTGAGCTTACCCTATTTGGAGTTTCCTCAGTTTTTTGATTCTGCGGTTTAATGGAAAAGTTTCAGATGTTATGGCTTTAAGTGCTTTTCAACCTCATCCTTTTTTTCCTTTCCTAGGGCTCCATGACACAAATGGTAGAACTTTTGCCCCACAGGTCTCTGAGGCTGTATTATTTTTTTTCTTCAGTCTATTTTGTATTGTTGTTCAAATTTTGAGTAGTTTTTTTTTTTTTGTCTTTTTGCCTTTTTTAGGGCTGCACCCTGGAACTCCAAATTGAGTAATTTCTGATATTCTATTTTCCAGTTCACTGATTCTCTGTCCTCTCCATTTTGCTATCGAGTCCATCCACTGAGGGTGTTTTTTATTTCAATCACTGTGTTTTCATTTTAAAATTTTTCATTTGGTTCTTTATGTCTTTTATATCTTTGAAACATTCTGAGTTTTTTCCATTTGTTTCAGGTGTGTGCGTAATTGCCTAATTTTTACAGTGGCTCCTTGAAAATCTTTGAAGTCTTTGTCAGATAATTCTGAAGTCTCTGTCATATCATCATTGGCATCTATGAGTAGTCCCCCCGCCCCTGCCACCATTGGCTTGAGATATTCCTAGTTCTTGGTGTGTGTTACGGACTGCATATGTGTATCTCCCCCAGATTCATATATTGAGGCTCTAACGTCCACTCCCCACCCCCACCACAGTCTGTTGGTATTTGGAGACTGGGCCTTTGGGAGGTAATTAGGGTTTGATGAGGTCAGTGAGGCTGGTGCCCTGATAAGAAGATTTAGCAGAGGACTTGCTCCCTCTCTCTCCCCACATAAGCCCAGAGGAAAGGTGAGGATATGGTGGAAAGCTGGTCATCTCCAAGCCAGGAAGAGAGCTCTCCGCAGAAATTGAACTGGCTTGCACCTTGATCTTGAACTTCCCAGTTTCTCGCACTTCGAGAAATAAATTTTGGTTGTTTATGCCACCCAGTCTGTGGTATTTTGTTATGAAAGTCTAAGTGGACTGGTACGGTATGACCAGAGGTTCTCTATTTAAACCGAGAAAATTTGGGTATCATGTTATGAGACTGTGGATCATATCCAAACCTTCTGTTTATCTGGGTTGAGTTTATGTGTGTGTGTGTGGGAGAGAGACAGACAGACACTGCTCTAGCGGGAGTAGGGGAGTGCTGCCACCTCGGTACTGCCAGGTGGTGTTAGAAGCGGAAGTTGGCCATCCAGCCTCTGTTGACACAGGGTGGGAGTGGAAATCCAAACTCCCCATGTGGGCTCCACTGATCTCACAGTAGTAGGGGGTGGGGAGTGGAGCCTTATCACCACCCAGCAAGATGAGAGTCTCAGATCACTCCTGTCTTCTCTGATGCCATCCTGGCAGGAGGGACTTGGGGGTCTCATTGCAGCCTTTGCTGGCATGAGTGGTAGTGGAACCACAGTTTTTCTTCCTTAGTGTTTGGCTAGATTCAGCAGTTAGTGTCTAAAAGTTTTCTGTTTTTCTGTGCTCTTTCCTGGTGCTTTGAGCAGAACGAACAGGCTTTTTTTGGGACTATTTTTGTCTGTGTCTGCTGGCATTTTAAAATGGCTGGACTCTTCAGCACCCATTCTGGGATATGTAAGGGAGAAAGGAAGTGTAGGAACTTGGCACTGTGTTATTCCTTAGGTCCTAAGGCCCCCAGCTGGTCTGACGTCTTCCCTCCATCTTTCAAAGTCTTCTGTTTGTTTTACATACAACTTCCTGTGGTTTTAGTTGTAGTTACCAGGAGATCCAGAGAAAAGTAAGCTTTACTCCATCTTCCTAGAGGTGGAGTTCCCATACGTTGAGTTTTTAATTTTAGTTATTTTGAACTTACTTCTTAAAAACCTATTTCTATTTTTTTTTCTTTTTCAAATCTGCTTGAAAATTCTTTATGGTGTCTTATTTCATATGTATATATATTTAAAAGACTTTCTTCTATTTATTTAAACGTACAGAACATGTTATATAAACACTGATAATTCTACTTTGGGAATTTCTTCTGAGTCTATTTCTGCTGGTTCTTGTCCAAGGTACATTATTTTTGCATATAGTTAATTATTTTTCATTGTGAGTCCATTATTTTCCTTTGAATTTTATGTGTGAAACTTTAAAAGGGTTTCCTATTGAAATATAACTACATCAGTAAAGTGCACAGATCTTTTTTGTTGTTGTTGTCTTTTTGCCATTTCTTGGGCCGCTCCTTTGGCACATGGAGGTTCCCAGGCTGGGGGTCAAATCAGAGCTGTAGCCGCCGGCCTACACCACAGCCACAGCAGCGTGGGATCCGAGCCGTGTCTGCAACCTACACCACAGCTCACGGCAACGCCAGATCCTTAACCCACTGAGCGACGCCAGGGATCGAACCCGCAACCTCATGGTTCCCAGTTGGATTCATTAACCACTGAGCCACGACGGGAACTCCCCAAGTGCACAGATATTAAGGGCTCATTGAATTTTGGCTTATGTGTACGTCTGTGGAACTATCACCCAGGACAAGATAGAGAACACTTCTAGCATTCCAGAGGGCTGCCTCTGTCGTCTGTGGAACTATCACCCAGGACAAGATAGAGAACACTTCTAGCATTCCAGAGGGCTGCCTCTGTCTCTTCCCAATCAGGACCTATACCAGCAGTAACTGCTCTTCTGATCTCTGTCACCATACATTCATTTTGCCATTTTTGAATGTCATATAAATGGAATCATATAATTTGTACTTTTTACATGTCTGGCTTATGTCACCTAATATCATGTCTTTGAGACTCATCCACGTTTTTCATGTATTAGCAGTTCATTAGTTCTCATGGTTGTTTAATGTTTCATATATTTATTACATATACATTCTTAAAAAATCCTATGATTCCTTTGTCAGATATACCTACTGTAAATATTTGCTGCCAGTATATACCTTGCCTTTTTCTTCTCTTAATGGTATCTTTGGATGAACAGGAGTTATTAATTTTAATGAGATCCAATATATCAGTTTTTTCATGTTTTCTTAAAACTTTTCCATCTATATTTTCACCTAGAAACCTTATTGCTTTGTTTTAGAATCCACATTTAAACCTATGATCCCATCATGGTGCAGCAGAAATGAATCTGACTAGGAACCATGAGGTTGTGGGTTCAATCCCTGGCCCACTCAGTGGGTTAAGGATCCGGCATTGCCGTGAGCTGTGGTGTAGGTGACAGACACAGCTCAGATCTGGTGTTGCTCTGGCTGTAGTGTAGACCGTCGGCTACAGCTCTGATTCAACCCCTAGCCTGGGAACCTCCATATGCTGCGGGTATGGCCCTAAAAAGACAATGAAGGAATGAATGAATGAATGAATGAATAAAGCTATGATCCCTTCTAAATTAATTTTTGAATGTCGTGAATAAGGCGTCAAAGTTCATTTTTTAAAAACCTGGTTATTCAATAAACCCATCTATTTAAATGACCTCTGGGAAACTGCAGTCGAGCCTTTGTCATGAATCCCACACATAAATATATGTGTGGGTCTGTTTCTGGACTTTCTATGCAGTTCTTTTGGTTGATTTGTTTTGTTTTTATTGTTGCCGTTATTCCCAGCGGAGTAATAAAAAAAATCGTACAAAGGAAAAATGAATCAAGTCCTCCTGTCACTTCCTCCTCTGAGGTAAGCGCATCATTACTCTGGGAGGCATCTGTCTCTCCTCCATATGCCTTGACAACAAGCGTGTGCTCACACACAGCGTGCAGCTACACAGTCTCAGTGACAGGGGGAGATGCTGACTTGTAAGCTGAACAGAGTAGAATTTAAATGTTAATGCACCAAACAGCAACAACAGTAATAATAACCAAAAGCACTCGGCATGTGCCAGATGCTCTCCGAGTGCTTCGCATGCGCACAGTCGGCACACAGTGGAGCTCGAGTTCAAACCCAGTCTCTCTGGTTCTAGAGTCCACGCTAGTGACCAAACTAGAACAAGACACGTGAACACGGTGTTTTAGCTCTGCGAGTTAGGATTTTGCTCTTTATCCCTTGCTCACCACCACGCGCTGTTCTGACTATTAGGGATAAGTTCCTCCCAGCCTCCAGGCCTTTTCGGTCCAACAGACAATTTCTCCATGACCCACTGCTCGAGGAGTTGCTCTCCAATCTTTAACTCTCAGCCCAAACGTTCCTTCCCAGTGAGGTCCGCCTGACTTCCTACACAAGGCTGGCTTCCTCTGCCATGACCTCCTAACTCCCTTTCCCGTGCATCTCCCTTCTGGCACTCAGCATGTACGTACTGATTTCTGGAATAAGTTTATTTCCCTCGTCTGGAGGTCTGTCTTATTCACCTTCAGATGCCCAGAACGACGCCCGACCCACCGTAGGTGCACGTGAGAGTCTTGAGCTCTAGCAAACCAGCAGGGCACATAGGTCAGGCGGGGAAACAGCCTGGAGATCCTTCTCTCTCTCTTCTAATGGGGATGCAGCAAAGGTGCTAGAATCAGACAGACAGCCCTGAGTTAAAACACTGATTCGGCGACCTGTAAAGAGTTGGACTATGACCCAGCATTATGAAATCTGGTTTATCTCATATAATATTGGGTTGAAAATACTACGTTGTACATTCAAGAGTGCCTGACACATAGTAGGTACTCAATAGTTAAATGAATTAATTGAGCATTTTCGGAAGAATTAAAAGTGAATTTTTAGAGAGTTCCTGTTGAGGCTCAGCGGGTTAAGAGCCTGCCTGACTGATATCCATGAGGATGAGGGTTCAGCCCCTGGGCTCGCTCAGTAGATTGATTAAAGGATCCAGTGTTGCCATGAGCTGTGGTACAGGTCACAGACGCGGCTCACATCCAGCGTGGCTGTGGCTGTGGCTGTGGCGTAGGCCAGGAGCTGCAGCTCTGATTTGACCCCTTGCAAATGCTGCAGGAGCGGGCCTAAGGAAAAAAAAGAAAAAAATGAATTTTTAAAAGATTCTTAACCTCTCTGTACGTCTGTTTTCTAATCTATAACATAAGATCGTACATAGCTGCTGGGATTATTGTGAGAATTCAAGGACATAATCGATGCAATGCGCGGAACCCAGTGTCTCGCATGGAGTAAGTGCTCAATAAAGGGTAGCTATGGAGTTCCCGTCGTGGCGCAGTGGTTAATGAATCCGACTAGGAACCATGAGGTTGTGGGTTCCATCCCTGCCCTTGCTCAGTGGGTTAAGGATCTGGCGTTGCCGTGAGCTGTGGTGTAGGTGGTAGACGCGGCTCGGATCCTGCGTTGCTGTGGCTCTGGCGTAGGCTGGCAGCTACAGCTCCGATTCAACCCCTAGCCTGGGAACCTCCATGTGCTGCGGGAACAGCCCTAGAAAAGGCAAAAAGACAAAAGCACACAATAAATAAATAAAGGGTAACTATGATTCTTACCGAAGCTCCCTCTGTGGGCCCGGGGCACAGCGCTGTTCCTCGGTGGGTGACGCCTAGTGCTACCGCCTTGACCTGAGCCCGGTCCTGCCCAGTTCCTCCTAGGTCAGGCCTGGCCCCGGGTGCTCTGCCAAGTTCCAGAGCTGGGGCTTCTCGGACAGAGCGGTGCCCCTGGCCACCCCAAGCCACCGCAGCTTCAGCCTTGGCGCTTTCCTGCTCTGGTGTGACCCTTCCTGGTTCCATCCAAACCTTAGGGACGCCCCTGTGCACTTCCTCAGGAGACCAGGAACACCGCGACAGAGCAGAAGGAATGGATTGGAGAGGGAATTCGAGAGGTCTGTCCAGCAGGACTTTATGCCCAGTGAGATGTCTAGTGGGGGGAGGGAAGTGTCCGCTGTCTAAGGCAGTGGTTTTGCCCGGCAGAGCACATTCGGCAATGTCTGGAGACATTTTTGGTTGTTCCTACTTGGTAGAGGGGGTGTTACTGGCATCTAGTGAGTAGAGACCAGTGATGCTGCCAAATTCAGTGCCCAAAACAGCCCCCTGACGGTAAACAGTTACTCAAGCCACCGTGTCCGTAGCGCCGAGGTTGAGATGCTCTGGTCTAGGATCATTCTTGAGAATTACCAGGGCATTCGGGACACCAGGAAGAGCTGCGAGGGGGTTCCCATTGTGGTTCAGCAGGTTAGGAGCCTGACATGGTCTCTGTGAGGATGTGGGTTCGATCCCTGGTCCCACGCAGTGGGTCAAGGATCTGGCGTTGCTGCAGGCCACAGTGTAGGCCACAGACATGGCTTGGATCTGGCATGGCTGTGGCTGTGGTGTAGGCTGGCAGCTGCAGCTCCACTTGGACCCCTAGCCCGGGAACTTCCATATGCTGCAGGTGTGGCCCTAAAAAGACGAGAAAGGGAGAGGAAAGGAAGAGAGAGAGGAAGGAGCTCTGAAAAACCCGCCACACGAGCCTGTCGGTGCAGTGTACACCTCAAGGCTCAGATAAGTCTGGGGAAAACCCCACCCAGGACCGTCGGGTTCTCTGAAGTCGCAGAAAGAGAAACATCCTCACAGATCGTTATTTCTGCAGCTTACACTATTTATGATTCCAATATGCATCGTTAATACTGGTGCTGACGGTATATGCAGTTATTAATCACACTGCGGATTTAAACACAGAATGTATGTCGAATTAGCTAGAAGTGCTCAAAGGATTATAATCTTCCAGTTCGACTAGGAGATCCCTTGAATTTCTATATAAAGCAAAACAAAACAAAAAAACGGTAACAGAGCCAAGGAAAGGACTGGGCTTCTGCCGCCTGCTCTTGGCCATAACAAAGGAAGCCGTCAGACCCCCTGCCTTTATTTTTTCACCTGCTCACACTGAAGAAAATGGAAAATCGGGAAGCAGGTGAGGACTCCTGCTCAGCAGGAAGCAGTGGGGCCAGAAGACCCGGAAGAAAGGGGAGAAATGGTTCAGAACGTGGGCCCGTCCGATCTCTCCAGCCCCATGCTTCAGTCAGCAATCCTGCAAAGGGCTTTCCAGTCCACTTCGCCAGACGCACAGGTGGCCTCCCCTCTCACCTACCAGGAATTTCTGAGACACCCCGGCTGATCCCACGGATGTTGTCCTGGAGGCCTTGTCCGCTCTAGCGGGAATCCCAACCCGAGAAAGTCCTCGCGTCGTGCTGTCAGGCCTGATGCACGACTTGGTCCCTTCGCCTTCTGGGTCTCAGTGTTTGAGGCTGCAGGTCCTCATCTCTGAGCCATCGGGTACCTGGGTGCTGCTCCCTGTGAGAGAGGCCTTTCCCGGGGGAGCCTGGAGCACCTCTGGCCGTCGTGCTTGTCTCTCTTTACCCCTGCCGGTATCTCTGGCTCCGACCTCCTGGCAGTTCTGTTACTTGCAGCAAATTCTTCTCTGCCCAGTAAGGGGAATATTTGTCCTACCCACAGCATGTTTTTCTGACTCTTGTTGAAATCTGGCTTTGTCACGAGGGTTTAGTAGTAACTGTTGGATCCAATGGTTGGCTAGCAGCCTTCCTCTGCTGCTGTTTCTCTGTTTCTGTTAAGGTGTGACGTGAATTTTAAAGCTTATAAAAGCTCCTTGCAAAGGCTCAAAGCCCCCCTGGAATCGCTCCTAAGTTTCTATTTTCTGTCTTCCAGAATGCTTCTGTTTTCTAGACAAATGTTCAGAGCACACGTCCATGGAAATAGCCTAGAATCTAATCAGCACTGGAAATTACTCCACCTTTAAAATCTCAAGGTCCGGAGTTCCCATCGTGGCGCAGTGGTTAACGAATCTGACTAGGAACCATGAGGTTGCAGGTTCGGTCCCTGCCCTTGCTCAGTGGATTAACGATCCGGCGTTGCCGTGAGCTGTGGTGTAGGTTGCAGACGTGGCTCAGATCCTGCGTTGCTGTGGCTCTGGCGTAGGCTGGTGGCTACGGCTCCGATTAGACCCCTAGCCTGGGAACCTCCATGTGCCGCGGGAGTGGCCCAAGAAATAGCAAAAAGCCAAAAAAAAGGTCCACTAACCTAACCTGTTTTCTGACCACACCCCTCCGTCCGTCTTTTACTTTCTTCCTCCTCCTACACATCGTTGACCCAAAACAAAGAGACCACTAGATATTTCTCTAGCAAAGATGGGTTTATTTGGGGTCAGCAGAGAATTGCAGTTTGGTGTCTGCAGCAAGTGGCAAGCCATGTGCAAGATCCCACAATGCAAAGGAAGGAGAACTCTTTTGTAGAGGGGAAAAGGCAGTTGGGAGAGCTATAGCAGAGTCCGTGGCATTTTGTTGGCTGAGTCCTTGCCAGGGAAGAAGAGGGGGCTTCTGCTCTTGTCACAGTGTGTGAGAGCTCCCCCTAGCGGTCTCCTGCCTCTGCTTAATTGAGTTTCTGTTGAATTTTTTTTGCCACCTCCCTTGATCTCCACAGATCAAGGATACTGCCTGAGTTCAGGCGTCTGCAGGTTGGCCCAGCTCCTTGCAGCAGCCACACCACTCTTCCTGGACCAGCTCTTCCAACTCTCCTGCCCCTTTCATTGCTACACGTTCCAGGTTTTTTTTCCATGAGTCTTTCCGACCCTCTGCACCACAGAAGGGTTGGGAGCTTGTCTGCCCTAGAAGCTGTCTCAGCTGCACTCTATTCCAGGATATCAGCCTGCTCTTTTCCTTCTGCAGTTGGTCGGAGGCCCCACTGTTCTCCGGTAGCCATGGTAGCCGAGCACCCCCTCTTCTATCTCATCACGGCCCCACCACTCCTACCTGGAACGTAGACCCAGACACCTAAGATAATAGAGAAGCAGCTGAAGTTATTGTCACTGTAGAAAAAATTTCAAGGTTAATATTTTTAATTATTTTTTTCAAGTCAATGTGTAGAAAAATGTGGAGTTTTGCGTAGGCTTGCACTCTGTAATCACACCTCGTGAGCTAATATTTTAACGACACCTCCTGGATAATAATTAGCCATCTCGGCTCCTTACTTGTCATCTGAAAAGTAGAGTCACTGTTCCAAGCTTACCAGACACTGTGTTCTCCTCTTTTTTCCCCCCAGTAACTGAGATATTAATAGTCTTCATTTGAAAAATGCTCCTTCCATCCACGCTAAAATTTCAGCCGTGTACCGAATTTCCTGAGTCTTATCAGATGTACTTTGGGTGCAAGAGCAGACTGAAGTATAGTCACTAAAGTTGTCCAATTTTTGGTTTAAATGTATGTTTGAATAGACTGGATTCAGCTGGAAGAATCTGGCTAATTGCAGCGTTTTGGTAAATAGCCTATATTTTCTTCTTAAAAGCCTAGTATAAAGACCCATCCTCTAATGGTTTTTTTTTTATTTTTAAAAGTGTAAAATAAGAGAAAATAGAGACTCTTAGCCAGCTCTGGCTCATCCCTACATGGGGCTTTCCCGACAGTCTTTTCAGCGCAAATTTAGACGCTGCTCAGTGATTTTAATGTTTGAATGTTGGGAGATCTCGGTAGTCTCATCGAAATGTCAACTTGCGATGAGGTTATGCTCCATTTCAGGGGACCCCTAGTACCTAAATCAGTGCTGCTGCCGCACTGGGAACCACTGCTCTAGGGACCCACTTAAAGGACCAAGGAGGGAGAAATAGACGGTATTGCCTAAGGCTCCAAAGAAGGCCGGATGGCAGAGAGCCAGAATGGTGGGTTGTTATAAAACCCGCCAGGACTCCATGCTCCTCCTCCCCCAGCGACTGCTGAACTGTAATAGAGAGAGCAGGTGACCACGCATCAGGAGAGTGGCATCTGAGCCACACCAATGGGACAAGCCAGCGTGTTCACCCACTCTCACCCCTTCCCTCCCTCCTGTCTCTGGCAACCACCGGTCTGTTCTCTGTCCTATGACCTTGATTTTGGTTTTGTTTCGGGGGGAGGGGATCTCACCCATGAGAGGGTTTGGTATTGGTCTCTCCGTTGCACGTATTTCACTTTGGTGGTGCCCTCTAGTTCCAGCCACGTTGTTGCAAGTGGCAGGATTTCATTCTTTTTTATGGCTGAAAACAATACATACATATCACGACTTCTCTATCCGTCCATCCATCAGTGGCCTCTTAAGTTGCTTCCATGTCTTGGCCATTGTAAATAACACTGCGGTGAACATGGGGGTGCAGGTATCTTTTTGAATTAGTGTTTTTGTTTCCTCCAGATAAATATCCAGGAGAGGAATTGCTGATCATACGATAGTTCTATTTTTAATTTTGTAAGGAACCTCCATACTGCTTTCCACGGTGGATGTAGCAGTTGACATTCTCACCAACATGTAAAGATTCCCTTTTCTCACTGACACGGGTTTTTTTTTTGTCGTTGCTAATAGCCATTCTAACAGGTGTGAAGTGATACCTCTTTGTGGTTTTTACCTGGGTTTTTTTTACCCCACTACAGTTTATTTATTTTAATTAAAAAAATTTTTTTTTGTCTTTTTTCTTTTTAGGGCTGTACCCATGCATGGCACATGGAGGTTCCCAAGCTAGGGGTCCAATCGGAGCTGTAGCTGCCAGCCTACACAAGAGCCACAGCAATGCCAAATCCGAGCTGCATCTGTGACCTACACCACAGCTCATGGCAGCGCTGGATCCTTAACCCACTGAGCGAGGCCAGGGATCGAACCTGCGTCCTCGTGATGGATACTAGTCAGATTCATTTCCACTGAGCCACGACAGGAACTCCTTAGTTTTTAATTATAGTTGATTTACAATGTTCTGTCAATTTCTGCTGTACAGCAAAGTAACCCAGTTATACACACACACACACACACACACACACACACACACACACACACACACACACACACATATATAGATTCTTTTTCTCGCATTATCCTCCATCATGTTCCATCACAAGTGAATACATATAGTTCCCTGTGCTATGCAGCAGGATCTCATTGCTTATCCACTCCATATGCTATCGTTTGCCTCTACTAATCCCAAGCTCCCAGTTCATCCCACTACCCCTGCCCTTGGCGACCACACGTCTGTTCTCCATGTCCATGAGTTTCTTTTCCATACATAGGTTCACTTGTGCCATATATTAGATTCCACATGTAAGTGAAGTCATGTGGTATTTGTCTTCCCTTTCTGACTTAATTTCACTTAGTATGAAGTCTCTACTTCCATCCATGTTGCTGCAAGTGATATTATTTTGTTCTTCTTTATGGTTGAGTAGTCTTCTGTTGTGTATATAAACCACATCTCCTTTTTCTTTTTTCTGTCTTTTTAGGGCCGCACCTGTGGCACATGGAGGTTCCCAGGCTAGGGATCAAATCAGAGCTATAGCTGCTGGCCTATGTCACAGCCACAGCAATGCCAGATCTGAGCCATGTCTGCAACCTGCACCACAACTCATGGCAACACAAGATCCTTAACTTGCTGAGCAAGGCCAGGGATCAAACCCACAACCTCATGGTTCCTAGTCAGATTCATTTCCACTGAGCCACAACAGGAACTCCATATACCACATCTTCTTAATCTGCTCCTCTGTTGATGGACATTTAGGTTGTTTCCATGTCTTGGCTATTGTGAATCCTGCTGCAGTGAACATAGGGATGCATGTATCTTTTTGAATGAAAGTTTTGTACAGATATATGCCCAGGAGTGGGATTACTGGATCACATGGTAGATCTGTATTTTGTTTTCTGAGGTACCTCCATACTGTTTTCCATAGTGGTGGTACCTGTTTACATTCCCAACAACAGTGTAGGAGGTTCCCTCTTCTCCACACCCAGTGCAGCATTTGTTATTTGTGGACTAACTAATGATGGCCATTCTGACTGGTGGGAAGTGGTACCTCCCTGTAGTTTTGATTTGCATTTCTCTAATAATTAGTGATGTTGAGCATTTTTTCATGTGCCTATTGGCCATCCGTATGTCCTCTTTGGAGAAATGTCTTCTGCCCATTTTTCAGTTGGGTTGTTTGGGGTTTTTTTTGCTGTTGAGTTGTATGAGTTGTTACTGTATATTTTGGAGATTAAACCCTTGTTGGTTGCATCCTATTTTCTCCCATTCCATAGGTTGTCTTTTGGGGTTTTTTTTATGGTTTCCTTTGCTGTGCCAAAGCTTGTCAGTTTGATTAGGTCTCATTTGTTTATTTTTGTTTTTATTTCTATTGCTTTGGGAAACTGACCTAAGAAAACATTTGTATGGTTTATGTCAGGGAATGTTTTGTCTATGTTCTCTTCAAGGAGTTTCATGGTGTCTTGTCTTATGTTTAAGTCTTTAAGCCATTTTGAGTTTATTTTTGTGCATGGTGTGAGGGTGTGTTCTAGTTTCATTGATTTGCATGCAGCTGTCCAGTTTTCCCAGCACCACTTGCTGAAGAGACTTTTTCCCATTTTATATTCTTGCCTCTTTTGTCAAAGATTAATTGACCGTAGCTATCTGGGTTTATTTCTGGGTTCTCTGTTCTGTTCCATTGGTCTGTATGTCTGTTTTTGTACCAGTACCACACTGCCTTGATTACTGTAGCTTTGTAATATTGTTCGAAGTCTGGGAGAGTTAGGCCTCCTGCTTGGGATTTTGTTTTTTTTGTTTTTTGTTTGTTTGCTTGTTTTTTTGGTTTTTGTTCCTCAGGATTGCGTTGGCAATTCTGGGGCTTTTATGGTTCCATATAATAAATTTTTGGATTGTTTGTCTAGCTGTGAAAAACGTCGTGGGAGATTTGACAGGGATTGCATTGAATCTGTAGATTGCTTTGGACAGTATGGCCATTTTAACAATATTAATTCTTCCAATCCAGGAGCATGGAATATCTTTCCATTTCTTTGAATCCTCTTTAATTTCCTTGATTAATGTTGTGTAGTTCTCAGTGTGGTTTTGGCTTGTATTTCTCTGGTGATTAATGATGTTGAGTATCTTTTCATGTATCTCTATGTGTTCTCTGGGAAAATGTCTGTTCAGGTCCTTTGCCAGTTTTTTGATTGGATTGATGTTTTGTTTAGGCTTGGATTGTTTGAGTTTTTGCTAAGTTATATCAATTCGTTATATATATTTGATATTAGTTCGTTATCAGATATATGACTTGTAGTTATTTTTCTCCCATTCAATAGGCTGCCTTTTCCTTTTGTTCGTGGTTTCTTTTTAGTGCTTTTTGGTTTTTGCTCTTGTTGCTTCTGCTTTTGGTATCAGATTAAAAAACCGTCACCAAGACCTATATCAAGGAACTTACCACCTATCTTTTCTTCTAGGAGTTTTGTTTCAGGTCTCATTTTCAAGTCTTTAATCCATTTTGAGGTAATTTCTGAATATGGTATAAGAATTGGTCCACTTCCCTTCTCTTGCAGTGGCTGTCCAATTTTCCCTGCCCTACTTTGTCATGAACAATTGACTGTATGTGTTGTGGGTTAAATTTTGGGCTCTCTTTTCTATTCCTGTGATCTATGTGTCTCTATTTATGTCAGTATCATACTGTTTTAATTACTGTAGCATTGTAATATAGTTTGAAATGCCTTTAGTATTCTTCTCTCTCCAAGTGCTCTGGCTGTTTAGGGTCTTTTGTGGCTCCACACAAATTTTAGAATCATTCGTTCTATTTTTATGAAAAATGCCATTGGAATTTTGATAGGGATTATATTGAGTCTGTATATTTCTTTGGGTAGTATGAACATTTTAACATATTAAGTCTTCCAGTCCATGAATATAGAATCTTTCCATTTATTTGTGTCATCTTTAATTTCTTTCACTAGTGTCTTAAGGCCTTCAGTATACAAATATTTTACCTCCTTGGTTAAATTCATTCCTTAAGTATTTTATTCTTTTGATGCAATTTTAAGTGGGATTGTTTTCTTAATTTCTTTTTCTGACAGTATGGTACTTTCTTATATTTTCCATCTCTTTGTTGAAATTCTCTTCATTCATTCTTCTCTCCAGCTCAGTGGGCATCTTTATAGCAGTTACTTTGAACTCTTTATCAAGTAAACTACTTATCCCTGTTTCATTAAGGCATTTTCCCCTGAGATTTTATCTTGTTTGTTCATTTGGAACATATTCTTCTGTTTCTTCATTCTGCTTGACTCTGTGTTGGTTTCGATACAGTATGTGAAAAAACCGCCCCTCCTCATGTAGGAGTTGAACCGTGTCATTCAACCCTGCCCCAGCTCTTGGTTGTTTGTCAAATCTCCGCGCTCATCTGGGTAGCCCAGTGTAGTTGTAATAGCGCCCAGTAGTTGATGATGTGCCAAGACCTGCCAGTGTTGCACAGAGGAGAGTCTCAACACCTGGATTCAGGCTGCCTGGAAGCCAGACCCTCAGGGAATAGCTTTTCAAAGTATGCAAATACCTGCAGTCCTGTGGGGTTGCAGGTGTAAACCCATTGGCCACCAGTGCCAGGCAATCTGGAAGTTCCCCCTGGGTGGCATTGGCAAAAACTGGGCTCCAGGTGAATGTATAAGCACTTTTCTCGAAGATACTGGAGAGCTGGAGCAGTGTGGTGGGATAGTGCCAAGATCATGTCCACAGACTAAGTTCCTAGGGAACAGCTCTGTAGGCCCCTGGATGTGTGCAAAACCTGAAGCCTGCCCCTCAGGATGAAGCTCCAGGACAAAGCAGTCTCCTTCACAGAAAGACTAGGGGGTATGCCTCAGTCTGCTGTCTGTGCAGTGCCCTGGGGGTGGTAGCCTGCCAAGAACCATCTCTCCAATTGCCATGGTCCTGTGGGACCCAGGACTGCAAACCCCTCTGGACGTCAGAGCCAGGCAATTTGGGAATGTTCCTTTGGGACAGCTGCAAAACCCCAGGCACTATCCCTGCAAACTGGAGTACTAGACACAGAGAACTCTCCCCTCCGGGAGATACTCTGGAGCACCGCAGGGGGCGAGAGAAGAAGCCCCCACCCTCAGAGGTCTCTGGAGAGGCTCTCAGGCAGCCACTAGATGCTGTTTAACTAGAAGTCTGTCCCTCACGATGATTAGCTAATAGGCCTCCTTCACAGAAAGACTGAGTTCCAGGATCTGCTTCCTTCGGCTGTGCCCCCGGGGTGGCAGCTGTTTAAGAACTCTTTCTCCATTTGGTTATAGTCCTAGGGGACCCAGGAGTGTAACCCCTACTACCTACCAGAGCCAGGGGAGGTAGAGGTGTCCCCTGGCAGCAGCCACAAAAATCAGGGCACCAGGCAGCGGTATGAGCTTCTTTCTGGGTGTTGCCGCTATAATCTCATGGAACCGGGAACACAGATTCCCCTGGTCTCCAGAGCCAAGTGATCCAGAGGTGTCTCTTGGACAGCAGCTGCAAAAATCAGGGCACAAGATGCACATAAAACTCTTTTCCAGAAAATACAGGTGCTCTAGGGCACAGCAAAGGGGCAGTGCAAAGATGGCGCCCCCTCGTGTCTGTTCCTGGGACACTCCAGAAGGCTGCAAGGTGAGTGTTGAATTAGATGCCTGCCTCTCAGGCCAAGGTTTTTTGTTTTTTTCCTTCCTTCCTTTTTGTCTTTTTGCCATTTCTTGGGCCACTCCCGCAGCATATGGAAGTTCCCAGGCTAGGGGTCGAATCGGAGCTACAGCCACTGGCCTACACCAGAGCCACAGCAACGCTGGATCCGAGCCGCATCTGCGACCTACACCACAGCTCACAGCAACGCCGGATCATTAACCCACTGAGCAAGGGCAGGGATCCAACCGGCAACCTCATGGTTCCTAGTCAGATTCGTTAACCACTGCGCCACGACGGGAACTCCCTTTTTTTTTTTTTCTTTTTATGTATTGAAGTATAGGTGACTTACAGTGTTCCTTCAATTTCTGGTGTACAGCAAAATGACCCAGTCATACACATACATACATTCTTTTTTTTCATACTCTCTTCCATCACATTCCAACCCAAGAGACTGGACAGAGTTCCTGTGCTGTACAGCAGGACCCCATTGCTTGTCTATTCTAAATGTAATAGTTTGCATCTACCAACCCCACACTCTCCATCCTTCACTCCCTCCCCTTTCCTTCCGGGCAAACACAAGTCTGCTGTCCATGTCTGTGATCTGTTTGTTTTGTAAATAGGATCATTTGTGCTGTGTTTTAGATTCCACATATAAGTGATATCATATGATATGTGTCTCTTTCTGATTTCACTTAGTATGAGAATCTCTAGTTGCATCCATGTTGCTGCAAATGGCATCATTTAGTCCTTTTTTATGGCCGAGTAGTATTCCATTGTGTGTATGTACCACATTTTCTTAATCCATTCCTCTGTCAGGCCAAGGTTTTAATATAAGCAGGTGAGCCTCCTTCACTTTAAGTCTTCCCTAGGCCAGGTGAGTCCCAACATATGAACTCTTTAAGAGCAATTTCTCAGACTGCTACCATCTTATGGGTCTTGGGACATGAGCCCTGATTTCAAAATTAGATATTAGAGGGGCTCACCTCTCAAATGTATGTCTTAAAAGTTGTGGTGCCCAATGTGGGGTTTGAACTCATTTCTCCTCCAGGAGAAGCTCCAGAAGGAGTTCCCTCCTAGGCGTGAGTTCCTTGCTGGGGATGGGGTTTATAGCAAGACTCTGTCCCACCCTCTCCTGCATACTTCACTGTGGTCCTTATTTGTAGCAAGTGTAGGCTTGACTCAGTCAGCCCTTGTGTTTTTTTGGGGGGTTTGTGGTTTTTGTTTTTTTTTTTTTCTTTCTGCCATTTTCTTGGGCCGCTCCCGCGGCATATGGAGGTTCCCAGGCTAGGGGTCGAATCGGAGCTGTAGCTGCCAGCCTACGCCAGAGCCACAGCAACTCAGGATCCAAGCCGCATCTGCAGCCTACACCACAGCTCACGGCAATGCCGGATCCTTAACCCACTGAGCAAGGGCAGGGATCGAACCCGCAACCTCATAGTTCCTAGTCAGATTCGTTAATCATTGCACCACGACAGGAACTCCGCCCTTGTGTTTTTTAAAGAGGAAATTATTCTATATGTGGCTTTAGACTCTGTTCATGGGAGGAAGTAATTTGAAGATCTTCATATATCACTGTCTTGAACCAGAAACCCCTTAATTAATATTTTAATGTTAATATTTAATTTTTTTCTTTGTCTCTTTTTAATCCAGGAAATTTTATTTAAAATTTTGTTTATTCTCAAAATTTTCAGAATTGTCTTTTTTAATGGTGAGATTCTAAAACTCAGAGCCTAGATTTCAGCACTTTATCTTCATATCAAAGGGCTATTCTTTAGTATAAATTTCCAAGAAAATTCTGATCTCAAAGACTGATCCCTCTCCATTAAAATACAGTGGATGAGTCGCCATTGGTTGAGAAAAAGATATGTGAGGTCAATTGCACAAAATGTGTATTTCCTCTTCCACTCTGGTGAAATTTGATGGGAGAGCCTCTATAAATTGTGTAACAAGTCCCTGGTTGAGAAGTTAAAGAGTTCTGTGTCAAATCATAATGGAAAGCTTTGAACCGAAAGTTTGTGAATTTTGATGAAAATCGCCTGTGGCTCTCCTAAATTCCTTTGCAGGGTGCCCTACGTAGGCCACTAGGGTTGTTCCACAGAAATCACTGAATTACATATTCTGCTTTTTTTCACCTTCCATTTTTCATCTGCTCTTTTACAGTCAATTTAAATGTTTTCCTTTGCTTGCAGTTGTCCCTTCAATGGCTGGAGTGGCTTTTCCTCCACGCCTTCAGTGTAGCCCACAGAGTCATCAGGTGTGTTGGCAGCCACGTCTGTTGCACACAGCCCTCAGCCTGAGCCTCTTGCTCAGTCTGAAATTTCATGCTTTCAGATCACAACTCTTGTGTGTGAAACAGGAACTTGACGGGAACTCCAAAGGGTTTTCTTTCTCTCTCTCTCTCTCTCTCTCACTTATTTTTTTTTTTGTCTTTTTGCCTTTTCTTGAGCCATTCCCTCGGCATATGGAGGTTCCCAGGCTCAGGGTCTAATCGGAGCCGTAGCCACTGGCCTATGCCAGAGCCACAGCAATTCGGGATCCAAGCCGCGTCTGCAACCCACACCACAGCTGACGGCAACGCTGGATCCCCAACCCACTGAGCAAGGGCAAGGACTGAAGGCGCAACCTCATGGTTCCTAGTCGGATTCACTAACCACTGCGCCACGACGGGAACTCCTCCAAAGGGTTTTCTTTAGATGCACTAAATCATAAGACAGCCTACACAAACCAAAGGATCGCACCATTGAGAAATTTCCCATGGAACTTATTAAGATCAAAGGTGTTGGGAGCTCCCGTTGTGGCTCAATGGTAATGAACCTGACAAGTATCCTTGAGGATGCAGGTTCCATCCCTGGCCTTGCTCAGTGGGTTAAGGATCCTGTGTTGCCGTGAGCTGTGGTATAGGTCATAGACTTGGCTCGGATCCCTCGTTGCTGTGGCTGTGGTGTAGGCTGGTAGCTACCTGCAGCTCCAATTGGACCCCTAGCCTGGGAACCTCTGTATGCCACGGGTGCAGCCCTAAAAAGACAGAAAAGACAAAGAAAGAAAACTCTTTACCTTTTGTTTTTCTTCTTGGAAGACATAGCACCAGGCCTAGCAAACAAGTTAAGGAATTGCTTCTCTCTGATGCTTTCCACTTCTTCCTGCATGATGCTTATCTTAGATGGTTGACTCTTACTGCCATCTTTCTGTTTGCGGTGACGTTTTTCGACCACGAGGTGACGTCGTTGCACGGCAGAATCTGGAGTGGACCCCAGAGCCTGGGAATGAACGAGGGCCCTGTCAGCCAAGGGCTGAGAGTTCCTGGCGAGCTTCTCTGTGATCTTGGCGTTCTCCCCGCTCTGACCCTCTTTCTGAGCAGCCTTTGTATCAGAAGTCTTTGCGGTTTCAGGCAGTGATCAGAAGCTGAGCCTCTCCCCTTCTGATATTTCTCCTACGTGCCTCGTAAAAAGACTGAGTTTTCTGTTTTTATCCCCAGGCGAGACTCACCTTTCGTAGGCCTTCCCTGGGCCAAAGATTGAAAAGGCATCCCCTCTGTGCACACAGACGGTCACGTTACTTTAAAGTTATCGCTGTACCAGAGATGACTCTAACTTAGCGTTTCTCCCCGATGCTTCCTTGGACCGCAGCATCCTGAAACATCCATTAACCTGCTTATCCCTTGACAATCAGGATGAGTTATCCCAGCCAAGCGAGTAACCCACCTCTGCCCGTTGGCTCAGTGACATGAAGAGACCAAATGACAACTGAGCAGACTCAGCTTCTGATTGTTTGAGACCATGACTGTGTTTCTTGTGAAAAGTGTTTTCTCACTTAGGAGTTGAGACTTAAAAAAATTCTTGTTTATTGAAGTAGAGTCGATTTACAATGTTGTGTTAATTTCCGGTGTATAACAAGGTGACTCCGTCTTATGTGATGTGTGTGTGTGTACACATATGTATATGTGTATATATTCTTTTTCAGATTCTTTTCCTTATAGGTTATTTCAGAATATTTAGTATATTTTCTTGTGCTATGCGGTGGGTCCTGGTTGGTTATCTGTCTTATATAGAGTCGTATACATATGTTAAATCCCAGTCTCCTAACGTATCCCTCCTTACCTTCCCCTTAGTAACCATAAGCGTGGTTTCTATGTGGGCCTGTTTCTATTTTGCATATAAGTTAATTTATATCATTTTTTAGATTACACATATAAGAGATATCACACGATATTGGTCTTTGTCTGGCTTACTTCACTTAGTGTGATAAACTCCAGGTCCAACCACATTGTTGCAAATGGCATTATTTCATTCTTTTTTTACAGCTGAGTAATACTTAAGAATTCAGACTTCTATGGAGTTTCTGTCGTGGTTCAGTGGTTAACGAATCCCACCAGGAACCATGAGGTTGCGGGTTCGATCTCTGGCCTCGCTCAGTGGGTTAAGGATCTGGCATTGCCGTGAGCTGTGGTGTAGGTTGCAGGCACAGCTCGGATCCTGCATTGCTGTGGCTCTGGCGTAGGCCGGCGGCTACAGCTCCAATTAGATCCCTAGTCTGGAAACCTCCATATGCTGTGGGTGCGGCCCTAAAAAGACAAAAAAAAAAAAAAAAAGACTTCTAAACCTGCCAAGACCAAGACTTGAGAGGACAAGAATCAAATATTCCTTAACTGGATTATTAGATGTGCTCACCGAAGGGGCCGCTTTTACTTCTACCTCTTTTTTCCTATACGTGTGTGTCTCAGCTGTGGAGGAAATAATGTCACCTATGGGTTGCTGGTTTAAAGCATATCCGCATCCACTCTCGGAAGCTGTCTCTCCCCAGTGTGTTAGGGTCATGTCATTCCACTGTCCTTTACTACCGACGTCTGAGTGAGAATGTGTATTTTAAAACTAGTAATTTCCGTGGTTTGAGCCAGTTGCCACATCCCCTTCATTATAAAATCAGCTTTTTAGAAGAAATGTTACATGAGATATGGTGGTAAAGGAACAGTCTTTGTAAGTCTTTGAATGACGATTCAGGAGGAAGCATTGGGAGAAGGGGAGGAAAATCTGGAAACAGAACTATTCCCACGAGGACACTTTTCTTCTCAAAGAAGGAAGGGTTCTTCTGACATCAGTTTATCACCAGTTGGCTGGCTGGTCTCCCCAGGATATGGTGCCATGTTAGGGGCACCGTATTGGCTTCTGCGGTTGGCACTCACCAGTGATGGCAGCCAGATGAGCTTGGGTGAGGGAAATCCATGCTGTGAAGTTTGAGTGTAGCATTCATCTCTGATACCATATGCCATTTTGTACTTGGCCCACTGAGCAACCACTGGAGTGGCTGCGGAAGAGGCCAGCTAACACCTGAATGACGCGACTTGTCCATCTGACTCTTGTGTGGCTCGGGATGCAGGGGATCCCTTCTACTGGGCATTCTGTAGGACATCGTCGTTTTCACACTGTGTCCATTGCCAAGAGGCCCATCTCTGTATCTCTTCTCCAGACTGTCCTTGTCCTGAGGTCAAAGAGACCGTGGAGTAGACTGAAGAAGAGACAGGCAAGCAATGGGTCAGATAAAGGAATTCAGCTAGTTGCTAAATACGTCTACTTTAACTATATATTCAAGAACTGGGGAAATAACTAGGTCCATTGGATCCGCTGTGCAGATGGACTGAGGCCAAGACTCCATTTATCATGACTTTCATCAGCCTTCATTCTAATTCGTCGGTCAGAGTGGTATTTTGTACCCCAGTGATTAGCATCAACTCAGAACTAATATCAGTATCGAATAGCTCCCCAATGTCTGGGGCATCTGACTTCCCAATGAACAGTCATTTTAGTAATTGGTTCCAATTCTTTCTGGGGGGGGGGAGGCTTGGAAGAAAGTGTGTCATGTAGACTTATGGCCATATTGCGGAGTCCTTCCTTAAAGGATGCAGCCTTCCCTTCCGTCAAGGGCCTCTAGGCTTATCAATGGCCCTTCTCTCCCTGGGGTCTGTTAGGATAATTCCCCACACTGACTCGGAAGTAAAGTCACCACTTGGCCTTTGCCAGTTCAGAATCCTGTTAGTTGCGCTGAAATCGAAGCCCAGTTCTAAGGTGGGATCTCTTCCTGCCATCCCTGGCTTTGCTTTTCATACGCGCTTTCATTGCCGGAGTACCTCTCATGCTTTGGTAAGTGGAGCATCCCCTGGACCGTCCCAGAGCTGCGGATGGGGGTGGCTGGGGAAGGTGTACATTCAGGTCCCCTCTAAGATTCTTGTCTCCCTGAAGTTTTGGCCCTTTGACACCTCAATATCTGTAGTCCAGGTTTCAATAAACTAGCCAAGTAAGCTGTTAAAGCCAGTTACAGGTGCTCAAGTTAAATACTGTAGCCCAAATCCATATACATACACCCCTGTGGATAATTTCATGACTATTCAAACTTACATCTTGTCCTCTTCAGTCTAAGGTACTTAGATTCCACTTCCACGGTGCTCTCCAGCTTTTCCAGCTCGAATGCAACAGTCTCTGCATATTCTGACCTACATACAGGCTAACCCCGAAAAGAAATCAATTTTAGAACTTTCAAAATAACATAGGGTAAATTGGGATTTAAAAAAAAAAAAAAACACAACTAAACTCCTGCTGGACAGGACACTTCTCTTTTGGCTCACAATGATCGCTCCTCGTAGAATATCCTTCCACTGCTCTTTGACTGTCAGAAGGGTCATGGTCACGTTGAGGAACCCTCCCCTGTAAACATGGAAATCAGAGAAATGAGGAGCCCAGAAGAGTTAGTGCTTTAGAACAGCGCACAATGAGTCAGAGAAGGAACATAAATCATTCTGAGGAGGAGGAGGAGTACCCAAGCCAGCAGGGGTGACTGTTTGTTTGTTTTTTAATTAAAAAAAAAATTTTTTTTTTCTTTGCTTGCCTTTTTTTTTTTTTTTTTTAATTAAAGTGTTGTACCTGCGGTGTATGGAGGTTCCCAGGCTAGGGGTAGAATCAGAGCTACAGCTGCCAGCCTACACCACAGCCACAGCAACACCACATCCGAGCCTCGTCTGCGACCTACACCACAGCTCACCGCATCACCGGATCCTTAACCCACTGAACGAGGCCAGGGATCAAACCCACGTCCTCATGGATCCTCGTCAGACTCGTTTCTGCTGCGCCGCGCCGGGAACCCCCAAGATTGACTTTGTATTGCCGGTTCTTAACCTTGTTTGGAAAACAAATACATTCGAAAATCTGATAAAAGCTATGAATCCTCTCTAGAGAAAATGTGCATGGATACAAAATATGTGTTCAATTTTCAGGTGCCCAAGAATCCCCAGTTATCCCATTCATAACGCCCTGGTTAAGAACCCATAGCCTTCTGGGTGGGTTCAGTGTACTAAACATATCTAAAGAAATTGTCCAGGAGTTCCCGTCATGGCTCAGTGGTTAACAAACCCAACTAGTATCCATGAGGACGTGGGTTCGATCCCTGGCCTCGCTCAGTGATTTAAGGATCTGGTGTTGCCATGAGCTGTGGTGTAGGTCACAGACACGGCTCAGACCTGGTGTTGCTGTGGCTGCGGTGTAGGCCGGCAGCTGCAGCTCCGATTCAGCCCCTAGCCTGGGAACTTCCATATGCTGCGGGTGTGGCCCGAAAAACCAAAAAACGAAAGAAAGAAAGAATATGAACTCTGTGAGAGTTGCAATGTGAATTAACAAACTGATACTCTGTTGTTTAATAGCCATCTCTGTGAGTTTGGTTAATAAGAGTCCACATACAAAAGATGATTCTAGGTTTCTGAACTTGCAGAGCAGAGGGCATTACTTCTATGGAAGACTGATCCTGGTTGCTAGGTCTGCAAGGCAGAGAAAATATGATAGATTTGCCAAGTTTCTAATTTAAATCTCTCGAATGTGCTGTCTTAAGATGAAGAGTCTGCGGGAGTCACTGACTTTTATTAATTTTATCCCGGGTCTAAATGAGAAGAGACAGATATAGAACTTGGAGTTTCTTCTACAGAACAAAGGGATTTAAGCTATTTATATACCTTTAGGAGTTACGGGCACCAGTTACAGTCATGCAGTTTCCCATGACAACCAATTATTATGCAATTCTTTTGAGATTCACCATTTCCTACCAGAGGAAATAATATTAAATTTTTGAAGACCCATGTTTTTCGGAGACTTTTCAGATAAATGTACAAAGCCACTTTTTAAAAAGGCTGTAAAACATGAAACAGGATGGATACAAATACAAATCCTCTCAGGAGAGCTACAGTCTCATGACTCTTCTCAGCCTTCATCTTTCTCTAACAAGGTCCTGAGAATGGCTTCATAGCTCCGAATCTCATCTCTTATGCCTTACGAGCATTTTCGAATGGGTAAAAAGACTGCCATCCCTTGACTTCAGGCAGGATTTCACTAGCCAGAAGTCAATGGAAAATGCAGGATTGGCAGAAATCTAGGAATTGGTAATCAAATGTGCAAATAATAAATTATAGGAAAAATACTCATCAACCACCCAGTTCACGAATGGTCTCCTGAATCGAGTCTAAGCTCTCAGCCTTCAATCCAAGTCCTTAAACAAATTGCCCCCCGGCCCATGTCTTTGTTCCCTTCGGTCTCCAGTGCTCTCTGCTCCAGCGAGCCAAACGGTGTCTGCTTACCGGTTTCCTCGGAGGCTGATGGCAGGTCTCCAGTGTGGGTAGTTGATTTGGGAGGTGGAGGCGCCCTCTGCAGGGAAGTCAGGGGAATGACACAGGGAAAGGGAGGCAGCCAGTAAAGGGTGTTACTAAGCCATCTGCCACAAAGGTCAGCTAGAACATCATTCCACAGAAAATTCTGGAAAAAGGGTATAAAGCACACTTCAGCATCATCTCACTGAGAGACAGGGGAGCTGGAATATTTCACTCCAAGTCTCAATAGTCTTTGTCTGAGGCCTGACCTAGAGGGATTAATTCCCCCAGCATGCCCAGCACGCTGCGTTTGGGTGAGCAAGGCGGCCTTCTGTGGTTCTGGAACAGCCCTCAGGTGCAGAGATGCTTCAGAGACAGGAAGATGGCAGAGCCTGAGGGGGACGCAAGCAGGGCCCTGAGAGTCTGTCATACTTCAGCCCTGCACTAAGTAAGTCTGGACACTCCCAGCTTCTCTCTAAAAAACCAACTCCTTTTCTCCTTCAGAATTTTCTGGAACTCCTCCTCTCCCAAGAAGCCTTCTCTGAGTAACCCTAACCCACAGTCTGGGTGTCCGCTAAGAGTAATGCCTTAAATAAATGAAGAAGCCTCCTACATGGACAAGCTAGACGAAGTGCCTCTGAGCAGATGCAGCCCGCGGGGGCCAGAGCTTTGGTCAAAGAGGAGAAAATGGTGCTCCTTCTGAAGCAGCTCCTACACGTGTACACTGCTTGGGGGGGGGGGGTTAAACTGGGAACTGGACTTGGATCCTCTCTCACTAGCTCATCAGCCAGCATTTTTAGGCAGTGCACGAACTGGACAGCAGTACCACGGCAGCCCCGCCTGCTCTGATCACTCCTTTTCTCTAGAGCCAGCCAGACCATACATGTAGTAGAACTTTCCGGGAGAACTTGATCAGATATTGGGTGTGTGGTAGTTCCCATTGTGGCTCAGTGAGTTAAGAACCCAACTGGTATCCATGAGGATGTGGGTTCGATCCCTGGTCTCGCCCAGTGGGTTATGGATCTGTTGTTGCCGTGAGCTGTGGCGTAGGTTGCAGATGCGGCTTGGATCCCCTGTTGCTGTGGCTGTGGTGTAGGCTGGCAACTGTAGCTCCAATTAGACCCCTACCCTGGGAACCTCCATATGCCGCTGGTGTGGCCTTTTAGAAAAAAAGAAGAAGAAATTGAATGTGTAAACTTGGCAGCTGCTCCTTCAGTATCCGTTTGTATAAACTGATGTGTCTTGTGACTAAAGGAAACGAGAGAGTAGATGGTCCAAAACCAACTGGGGGAAAAGACAGGCGATTGAAGATAATATGTTGTTTGTGCTCCCGTTGTCCCTAGATACGTCCTCCTGGAGGCTTGCAAAACATTCTCCACCCAACTTCCAAGACACTGAAGACAGATCTCTGTCTGAATTTGACATGCCAACGTGGAAAGTTCAGTGGATTCTTTCTTTCTTTCTACAACATGGAAGTTCAGTGGATTCATTCATTCTTTTTCTCTTTCTAAGGCCATACCCGCAGCATATGGAGGTTCCCAGCCTAGGGGTCTAATCGGAGCTACAGCTGCTGGCCTCCACCACAGCTCAATGGCAATGCCGGATCCTTAACCCACTGAGGGAGGCCAGGGATCGACTCCGCATCCTCATGGATCCTAGTTGGGTTCATTAACTGCTGAGCCACCAAGGGAATTCCCTCAATTATTTTCTCGTCTTGACGTCTCTGAGTGCTGTGTTTGAGACCCACCCCAATCGTAACGAACTCAGTAAAACTCACCGTCACTCAAGTGTAACAGAACGTTTCATCGGGCCTAAGTGCACGTGGAGGTATAAAGCCCACGGCTTTCCTCTGTACGTTACCCCGCATCAAAGAGCATCTACTTTAATGACTTGACTCTGTGGTTTTCATGTCCAATAAAAAGCTAACTGAAGGAAAAAGGAGGTGGTCGAGCCAGAGGAATCTGAATGGGGGATGAGAGAAAGGTGGGAAATAGAGTTTTCCTGCTCACCAGCTGCCCTGGGTCTCACCATTTTGACAAAGAGTCTCCGGTTCCGGTAACCAGTAGAACTCTTCAGGGAGAATTATGTGACACGGTTAAATTTTAGACTTGCCTGAAAGGTTATTGCTTCTGCACTTGAAATGCATCCTGCCAAGTACAGAATTTGGGAGTTCCCGTCGTGGCGCAGTGGTTAACGAATCCGACTAGAAACGATGAGGTTGTGGGTTCGGTCCCTGCCCTTGCTCAGTGGGTTAAGGATCCGGCGTTGCCATGAGCTGTGGTGTAGGTTGCAGACATGGCTTGGATCCCAAGTTGCTGTGGCTCTGGCGTAGGCCGGTGGCTACAGCTCTGATTCGACCCCTGGCCTGGGAACCTCCATATGCCGCAGGAGCGGCCCTAAAAAAGGGGGAAAAAAAAAAAAGAGCAAGTACAGAATTTGGTTTTTCACTCCCATCCCCAACCCCCAGCTCCCACCCAGCCCTCAACTCTTCCTCAAACCTCCCCCTAAATTCTCATTTTCAGAGGACTTAGTTTTCCTTAGACTCCCATTTCTTACGGATAGACCCCACAGTTAGTTTAGAGCTTCCAGGTAACTGATTCCTTAGGAGCTCTGACCATTTATAATCTTGGGGCAAGCATCTACTTTTGCTTAAAGATGAATTTGATGGTCTGTTTTTGGTTCCCTTGCTTGTTGCTGTCTCTCTCTCTCTTTAACCTCCAAAGCCTCTCAGCTTAAGTTAGTTTTGCTCACGAGTATGCCCCTTTGGGTATATTTCGGGGACACGTTATCCAGTTCCTTTGCCCAGCCAGGAAATTTGAATTCTATTCCCACCATGCCTCCTGCTTCTCTCCTCCATCCCAACCTAATAGCTCTTATCAGGCTCCTCAGCTGAGCTTGATACGTGTGGCCAAGGACATCTTAATGTGCAGGGCTTCTCTGCCTTCCTCCCCGCCATGCGTTTCTTGTCATGGGAGCAAGCCTTCCAAGGAAGAATGCCACTTGAGAGGCTCCTCGAGTCTCAGTGGCATCTGTAAGATGTATCTGTCTCCTTCACTGAAGTGTTTTTTCACCTTGAGGTTGATTCCATCATCCTTTCTGGCTCATGGTCCTCTTTCATCATTGGTCCACTCGAAGCCTCTTCCTTCTTTTATTTACTTATTTTTTCCCTTGTATTCCCTCCCATTCTTCTCTCCAAATAGGCAACTGCTCTAATATATTTGATGTTCATCTTTTTATTTGTATGTTTCTTGTAAAATGTATTATGTTATATGAATGTATTTTTTTCTTTTTTCTTTTTATTACTCAATGAACTTATTACATTTATAGTTGTACAATGATCATCACAATCCAATTTTATAGGGTTTTCATCCCACACCCCCAGCGTATCCCCCCACCCCCCAAACTGTCTCCTTTGGAAACCATAAGTTTTTCAAAGTCTGTGAGTCAGTATCTGTTCTGCAAAGAAGTTCACTGTGTCCTTTTTTCAGATTCCACATGTCAGTGAAAGCATTTGATGTTGGTGTCTCAGTGTCTGACTGACTTCACTTCGCATGATAATTTCTAGGTCCATCCATGTTGCTAAAATTGCCGGTATTTCGTTCCTTTTAATGGCTGAGTCATAATCCATTGTATATATGTACCACATCTTCTGGATCCACTCCTCTGTCGATGGACATTTAGGTTGTTTCCATGTCTTGGCTATTGCAAATAGTGCTGTAGTGAACATCGGAGTACATGTGTCTTTGCGAGTCATGGTGTTCTCTGGATAGATGCCCAGGAGTGGGATTGCTGGATCAAATGGGAGTTCTATGTTTTAGTTTTCTGAAGACTCTCCATACTGTTTTCCACAGTGGTTGCACCAATTTACAATCCCACCAACAGTGTAAGAGGGTTCCTTCTTCTCCACACCCTCGCCAGCACTTACTGTTTGTAGACTTTTGGATGATGGCCATTCTGGCTTGTGTAAGGTGGTACCTCCTAGTGGTTTGATTTGCATTTCTCTAATCATGAGTGATGTTGAACATCTTTTCATGTGTTTTTTGGCCATCTGTATGTCTTCTTTGGAGAACTGTCTGTTTAGATCTTCTGCCCATTTTTGGATGGGGTTGTTTCGGGTTTTTTTTTTTTTTTTTTTTTTTAGTATTGAGCTGTAGGAGGTGTTTATAAATTTTGTCAGTCGATTCATTTGCAAAGATTTTTCTCCCATTCTGTGGGTTGTCTTTTTGTTTTGTTTAAGGTTTCCTTTGCTGTGCAGAAACTTTTAAGTTTAATTAAGTCCCATTTGTTTATTTTTGTTTTTACTGTCATTACTCTAAGGGGTGAATCTGAGAAGATGTTGCTGTGGTTTATGTCAGAGAGTGTTTGACCTATGTTTTCCTCTAAGATTTTATAGTGTCTGGTCTTATATCTAGGTCTAAAATCCATTTGGAGTTTATTTTTGTGTGTGGTGTTAGGGAGTGTTCCAATTTCATTCTTTTACATGTGACCGTCCAGTTTTGCCAGCACCACTTATTGAACAGGCTGTCTTTTCTCCATTGTATGTTCTTGCCTCCTTTGTCATAGATGAGTTGGCTATAGGTGCATGGGTTGAATTCTGGGCTTTCTATCCTGTTGCACTGATCTATATGTCTGTCTTTGTGCCAATGCCATACGGTTTTGATGAGTGTTGTTTTGTAGTAGGGTCTGAAGTCTGGGAGCCTGATTCCTCCAGCTCCATTTTTCGTTTTCAGGATGTCTTTGGCTATTCTGGGTCTTTTGTGCTTCCAAACAAACTTAAAAATATTTTGTTCGAGGTCTGTGAAAAATGTCCTTGGTATTTTGATAGGGATTGCATTGAATCTGTAGATTGCCTTGGGTAGTAGAGCCATTTTGGTAATATTGACTCTTCCAAACCAAGAGCGTGGTGTGTCTTTCCATCTATATGTGTCATCTTTGATTTCTTTCATCAGTGTCTTATGGTTTTCAGAGTACAGGTCTTTTGTCTCTTTAGGTAGGTTTATTTCTAAGTATTTTATTCTTTTGGATGTGATGGTAAATTGCATTGCTTCCCTAATTTATCTTTCTGATCTTTCATTGTCAGTGTGTAGAAATGCTGTCGATTTCTGTGTATTAATTTTGTATCCTGCGACTTTGCCAAATTCATGGATGAGCTCTAACAGTTTTCTGGTAGAGCCTTTAGGATTCTCTAGGTATAGTATCAAGTCACCTGCAAATAGGGATAGTTTTACTTCTTCCTTTCCAATTTGGATTCCTTTTATCTGTTTCACTTCTCTGATTGCTGTGGCCAGGACTTCCAAAACTATGCTGAAGAGTAGTGGCGAGAGTGGACTTCCTTGTCTTATTCCTGATCTCAGTGGAATTCTTTCAGCTTTTCCCCACTAAGAATGATGTTTGCTGTGGGTTTGTCATATATAGCCTTCATTATGTTGAGGTGGGTTCCCTCTATGCCCACTTTCTGAAGGGTTTTAATCAAGATTTAGTCAAAGGCTTTTTCTGCGTCTATTGAGAGGATCATATGGTTTTTATTCTTCAGTTTATTAATGTGGTGTATCATACTGATTGATTTGCGGATATTGAAGAATCCTTGCATCTCTGGGATAAATCCCACTTGATCATGATGTACAATCCTTTTAGTGTATTCTTGGACTTGGTTTGCTAGAATTTTTTTGAGGATTTTTGCATCTATATTCATCAGTGAAATTGGCCTGTAGTTTTCTTTTTTGTGGTATCTTTGTCTGATTTTGGTATCAGGGTAATGGTGGCCTCATAGAATGAGTTTGGGAGCATCCCTTCAAATGTGATTTTTTGGAATAGTTTCATAAGAATAGGTGTTAGCTCTACTCTAAATATTTGATAGAATTTTCCTCTGATTCCATCTGGTCCTGGACTTTTGTTTGTTGGAAGTTTTTAAATCACAGTTTCAATTTCAGCACTTGTGATTGGTCCATTCATATTTTCTATTTCATCTTGTTTTAGTGTTGGAAGATTGTACTTTTCTAAGAATTTATGCATTTCTTCTAGGTTGTCCATTTTATTGGCATATAGTTGCATACAGCAGTCTCTTATGATCCTTTGTATTTCTGTGATGTCCGTTATTACTTCTCCTTTTTCATTTCTAATTTTATTGATGCGAGTCCTCTCTGTTTTTTTCTTGATGAGTCTGGCTAAGGGTTTATCAATTTTGTTGATCTTTTCAAAGAACCGGCTTTTCACGTCATTGATCTTTTCTATGGTTTTCCTCATTTCTATTTCATTGATTTCTGCTCTGATCTTTATGATTTCTTTCCTTCTGCTAACATGAGGCCTTGTCTGTTCTTCTCTCTCGAGCTGCTTTAGATGTAAAGTTAGGTTGTTTATTTGAGCTTTTTCTTGTTTCCTGAGGTGGGCTTGTATTGCTATAAACTTTCCTCTTAGAACGGCTTTTGCTGCATCCCATAGGTTTTGGAGTGTCATATCTTTGTTGTCATATGCTTGTCGGTATTTTTTAATTTCCTCTCTGATTTCTTCAGTGGTCCATTGGTTGTTTAGTAGCATGTTGTGTAGTCTACACATGTTTGTGTTCTTTGCAGTTTTTTTCTTGTTGTTGATTTTTAGCCGTATAGCGTTGTGGTCAGAAAAGATGCTTGATATGATTTCAATTTTCTTAAAGTTACAAGGTTTGATTTGTGGCCCAGGATGTGATCAGTCTTAGAGAATGTTCCATGTGTACTTGAGAAGAATGTGTATTCTGTTGCTTTTGGATGGAATGTCCTATAAATATCTATTAAGTCCATATGGTCTAATGCTTCATTCAGGGCCTGTGTTTCCTTATTGATTTTCTGTCTGGTTGATCTGTTTGTTGTTGTAAGTGGCGTGTTAAAGTGCCCCACTCTTATTGTGTTATTGTCAATTTCTCCTTTTAAGGTTGTTAGCAGTTGCCTTATATATTGTGGTGAACCTATGTTGGGTGCATAGATATTTTAAATTGTTATATCTTCTTCTTGGATTGATCCTTTGGTCATTCGGCAGTGACCTTCCTTGCCCCTTAAAATAGTCTTCATTTTAAGGTCTATTTTGTCTGATATGAGTATTGCTACTCTAGCTTTCTTTTGATTCCTGTTACCAGGCACGGGCTACGAGAATGGCAGCCCTGAGTGTCACCCCAACTCCAATGTGAGTCAGGAGTTGTCGGGAGAAGATGCTGGCGTGTCTCAAGGGGTTACAGATGGCCACGTGGCGGTCTAGGGCCATCGCCAGGAGGACCCCCGATTCAGTGGCCTGGAAGGAGTGAATAAGCCCCATTTCAGAAGACAGGCTTCAAAAGAGATGCCTGGCAAATGGAACCAGAAGATGCCTAACATTTTGGGGAGAATGCAGGTGCTGAGTGCAATGTCCGTGGCCCCCAACATGGCCAAGAAAATGTACATAGGACGCTGGAGACTGCTTTCGTGTTTGACTGTCACTAAGATCAGGGAATTCCCACTCAGAGCAGTAAGGTACATGACACAGAACGGAATCCCGATCCAGCACTGCACGGACTCCAGTCCGGGAATCCCGCTGAGTGTGAGGACAGAGGGCGTGGAGACTGAGCCGTTGAAGGCGAGCTTGCTCATCTGGTGCCAAGGGCTAGGGCCGCTTCATCTTTTTCTTCCTTTAATATTTTATGAGTTAAAAAGTAGATAAAATAAATTTATTTTAGCAACATGTTTTAGTTAGATGAACGTTATATCTTTTTTATTGACATATATGACAGATACCCGTTTTTTATTGACATATGACAGATTACCCTCTTTTATTGACATATATGACAGATAATCTTTGTAAACTTAATGCGCACATTGCTGATACATGGACAGGTTGCACCCTGTCCAAGTCAGAAAAAATCTTTTCTTTCCTGTGGTGGTGATAATAAATACCGAGATTCTTCGCACTTTTGATGTTTAGAGTAGAGTATGTTGTCTATAAAACTATACTCTGCATTGGTCCCAAGTCTCATTTATCTACTAGGTGCACGTTTGTTCCCCCACGCAATATCGCTCCCGTTTCCCTCCACTCAGTTCCTGGTCACTCCCATCTTAACTCTGTTTTTGGGAGTTCCTCTGTTTTAAGAGCTCACATCAATCTCCTGATACAGTGTTTGTCTTTCTTTGTCTGCCTCATCACAAAGAGTTATGTCCATGTCCGTCATTCGTGTCCCAAATTGCAGAGTTTCTTCTTTGTTATGGCCGAATGGACCAACCATCAGAGGAGTGCAAATCAATATCAGCACGAGGCCTCACCTCACACCTGCTAAAAGAGCTTTCATCAGTAAGACAGTCGATAAAAAGGGCCGGTAAATATTTGGAGAAAAGGGAATCCTTGCACACTGTTGGTGGGTATCGGGGTTTGTTCAACCTTTATGGAAAACAATTTGGAAGCTCATCAAAAAAAAAAAAAATCTTCTGTATGACCCAGTAATTACACACTTGGGTGTACGTCCAAAGGAAGTGAAAACATAATCCTGAAGAGATATAGGCACACCCAGCATGCGCATGTTTATTGCAGCATTATTCACAATCGTCAAGACAGGGAAACGGCCTTCGTACTCACCCATCAATGAATAAATGGAGAAGGAATACACACACACACACACACACACACACACACACACAATGGAATAGCCATCTTACTGTTTTCATTTTAACTACCCCTTCCAATTTCTATCTCTTTTCACAAAGTCATTGTAAGACAAGCCATCAGGTTCTAAGTTTCTACATATCTAAATCCTTTTCAAAGAGTAAAATGAAATGGACTGGATGACTTCCTTCTGTTCCATGACGGCTGGAACAAATCCCCTTTGTGTTATGTTTGCTACTTTTCACCTGTGGTATTTTGTGACCCACTAGTTGGAATTTGGAAATGAACCCTTTAATGGAGAATAAAGATGTATCAAGACAAAGGTTCCACCTAGGCGGGACATAGAGTATCCAAAGCTGCGGGAGACCACTCCTGTGGTCATAGTCAGACAGTAAGTTTGACCAGAATATTGTTCAGTTTTGCAGCCTACTAAACTGTCTTTTCATATTAGTCTTTCCATCCATTCCCCATGAATCGTTCCCAGGTTAAACATGTGTCGTTTCCTAACCTGTTAACAAGCGAGCTTTCCATTCTTTTCTCAGTCCAGATCATTCCCTAGAGGCCCTCCTAGTTGTCACCCTCATTAAAATTTGTCACCCGTTATGCCAGTAAATGATTTAGAAATGTTCCGGAAAGCATGAGACAAAAATCTTCCTAGAGTGTGAACACTCAACTACTGTAAGATTCTATAACTTTTTTCGATCCTCTTGGCATCACGTGGGATCACGTAGGACATGTTTTCTTTGAAACAAACCAACCCTCCGTTTCCCCACCCTCAGTGCAGAATTTCATACCCAAAGACTCAGCAGGGATGGTCTGTGGTAGTACACGTAGAAGCCATGGCGTGGAAATCTCTTGGATGCTTCAGATAGTGAAGGGTGAATGTTTTGTACTATAGGATGTGCCTGGGGGATTGGTCTCCATCAGTCCCTGGTGAGCTTTTAGGTTCAACTGGAACAAGCTTGAAAAAGGAGTCACAATAGGGTTCAGAATACACAAGATTCATTGTGTGTTTCTCTATCTTAAAAAAAAATATTCTTGAAATTTAGTTTCGCTTTGGGACTGGGAACCAAAATGAACCTCCTTTTAAAAATTATTTAGGGAATACAGGGCCCCCAAGATAACATAAAGAAAATCAATGATACTTATTAACAAAAAATAATGAGCCAAAAAAGGGACATGAACACATCGTTTTTTTTTTTTTGGTCTTTTTTTTTTTTTGTCTTTTTGCCATTTCTTTGGCCGCTCTCGCGGCATATGGGGGTTCCCAGGCTAAGGGTCGAATCAGAGCTGTAGCCACTGGCCTACACCACAGCCACAGCAACGCGGGATCCGAGCCGCGTCTGCAACCTACACACCACAGCTCACGGCAACGCTGGGTCCTTAACCCACCGAGCAAGGCCAGGGATCGAACCCGCAACCTCATGGTTCCTAGTCGGATTCGTTAACCACTGAGCCATGACAGGAACTCCACATCTTAAGATATACAGACTAATTGTTGTAGACAAGCTGACTGGGAAATAAAAGGTATATTTTTCTAGTCTAATTCCAATCAGAGAAGCACTGATTTCTTAATTAGGTCCACAAAAAGGGCTGATTTAGGAAAGCTCACCTCAGAGCCTCAATCGTCACTTACTTTCTGAGCTTCTTGCACGTGAACTTTGGAGAAACAAATCATTCCTATATCCAAGCCAGCTCTCAGCAAATTGGTCCAGGCATGTTCAGAATTCTCATAAAAAGATGACATTTTGGTGTCCGTCACGATATCTCTAGCAGCTTCCCTGTTGGGATCTTTTATTCATGGCGGGTATTTCCTTAGTTGAAAAGACGGTGTGTCTCATAAAAGGAATTTTAAGCTTTAGTCCCAAGAAGAAAAGGGGGGAAGCTCCCATTCTCTATGTCGTGGAAGAAGAAGCCTCATGAGAGTGGATTATTTGCATCTACCTAAGAGATAGGAGGGCTTTACTTGAAGGCACACAGTTTTCATTCTGTGTCATTGGATCTGGCCCTGTTTTGTAGTCCTGTTCTTTTTCTCCTGGAAGACTCTCCGACTCCCTCTTGGTATGAATTCATCCTAGGAAAACCAGTGGTGTAGCACTGAGAGCAGTTGCGTGGTGGAGCTGGCTCATCTTGGGTGAGGGGAGCTGGTTATGTGTGTTGCTTCCCAGCTCTGCTCTTGGTGATTTCACGTTGGCAGATTGCTAGCAGCTGGAACTGGAGTGTTTACACCAAGAAAACAAACGGTATATATCAGAGTGTCATCAAGCATCCACCAAAGCAAGAACAGATGACCCCCCAAAGAAAGGCAATATGTTCCCCTTAAGATGGGTATTTTCCAGAGGGAACACGAGGTTGGCCAAGGCGAGCGAGGTCAGCAAGTTCTGGAGTCCACAGACCACAATTAACAGACAGTGGAACCAATAGTGTGGACCTACTGAGTGACTCCCAAGCTACTTTGGGAAACGTGCCACAACCCTTTAAGCCTCAAGGAATTGTAATGCCATCGAATGCTAGCGTTAAAATCTCCTTAGCTGCTATTTAGTTAAAACCTGTTCAGACTATGGGAGTATAAAATGTTTGAGAAAAAAAAAAGTGACGATTTTGGTGATAGATATAGTTGCCTGGAACTTCTTAAATGGAAATAATGGCTCAATACACATTTTAAATGGAAACGTAAATGGAAATAATTGGCTCAATACACATTTTAATGGAATGGCATATCTCGCTGTGAAATGTAATAGGAAATACGGACAGCAAATTTTCAGAAGAGGCTCTTCTTCCTGTATGTTTTCCAGAGAAATCAGAAACATTTCATTTTTAAATAAAACAGAAATGGAAGCCGAATAGCTTTTATTATGGACGGTGGATGAAGTTCACCAAGTGAGAAGAAATAATTGTAAGTGAAATATGGAAAAGAGAAAATGGAAAAGCCTGGCCAAGTCTATGCTATGTGTGGCATTTTCTGAACTGAGATGGGAGTCCTTACATGCAGGTAGGAGAGAGACCATGGCAGAGCTTGTTGGGCCAGAGACCTGCTTCCTTGGCGCGAGAGTTAACTCGGGTACGTCCGCGCAATGAAATTTCACTGAAACATAAAAATAAATCAGGTTCTGATGTATGCCACAACCACATGAACCTTCGAAACTTCATGCTGTGTTGAAGAAGCCAGCGGTAAAAGGCCGTAAGTTTTGTGGTCCACTCATATGCGATGTCCAGAGTAGTCAAACCCGTGGAGACAGAAGGTGGATGGCGGGGCCATAGACGGGGGCCAGGACAGAATGGGCACTGGCCGCTGGTGGAAATGGGGTGTTTGTAGTGGGGTGATGCAAACGTTCTGGAACTTCACAGGAGTGAGGCTTCCACAATTGTAATACATCGAACATTAGAGATTCTACACCGAAGGGTGAATCTTACGGTGTGTGAGTTACTTCTCCATTCGAAGACAGAAACCTATTTTCACGCTCAGGGGTTCCCACTTGTGCTGGATCTCGTCTGATGTTGAACCCCTCTCATGACTTTTTCCACTCAGTTATTGTTGTCTTCAATTCCACATTTTCTGTTTGACTTTCTAAAACATACCTTTTCAGGCTCTGTTGATGTCTTCCCATTTTGCTCATGTGGTCTATTTCCTAGATCGTGGAGCATTTTTACCATTGGCATTTTCAATGATTTGCCACTTCAATTATTTGATTTTTGGAGATTCCTTTGGTTCCTTGGATTGAGTCATGTTTTCCTCTTTCTCCGTATTTCTCATGTCTTTGTTCTGGAATCTATGCATTTGAAAAAAAAGTAGCCACCTCTTCCATTCTTTAACAACTGGCTTCGTACTGGAACAACCTTCACCAGTCAACTTGACTAGAGGTTCTGGGGGCCTCTTAAGCTTCTCTGTGGGTGTGTCTTCTCTGGACTTGTGCGTGTGATTTCCCGATTAGAAGGCTCTGAACGTGTCTTTGTTTCAGAAGCTCACCCCCATCTCCTTGACCTGGTGTCTCTTTGTGTAAATTCGGTTTCTCTGGAGGAGCAAAAAGCCCCTCAGCTCTTTTGTTCTCAGCAGCCCCCGTACTTGTAGATAGGATGAGGTTCCGTCAGTGCTCCAAGAGAGGGGGGACTGAAACCAGTCTTTGGAACTGCCTGAAAATCTAGTCCTCGGACACACAAGCCAACACTTTCCCTCCCCGGGGAAAAGCAAGGGGTTAGGGGTCTCCCCATCCTTTTTCCATCAGAAGGAGAGGATATGGAGAGGGCTTGTATGCTGGGCCAAACCCTTGCTTTTGTTCTCGGCAGCCACCCTCCTGGCTCCCTTTCCTGCCCGCTCCTCAGTTCAGGCAGGACGGAAACCAGAGCCTCAGGTAGATCCCTGAAAATTCTGAAACCTGGACCCATGTTTTAGTCCTCTCTTTCCATCCTCAGGGAGAAGCCACGAGCTGGGGAATTTCTCCTGAATCTTGCTGCATGCTGCCCTGAACTGGAAGAGCCAACTAAGGTGAGTTAATATGGCCACTATTTTGGATTTTGTTTGGTTGGTTTTGGCACCAGCTTCCACGTGGCCAGCATTACGCCTGCTTGGGGTACAGCCATTTGTTAACTGATTTCTGGATTTTTCAGAAAGAGAATTGCTTCCTTCATCTTTCCGAGTTGGTGTCTGTGTGGGAGTAAGAAAGCGGCTGGGGCTTTCTCTTCGGCTTCTTGCTGCTGTTCGCTCTCTCTTGTTCTTTCTTTTTCGCATTCACATTAATGTCCTTATTTATATAACAATGCAAACATTTATTTTAACATAGCCCCCAGCTTTTTGTGGATAGTAAAAATGTGTAGAGTTCTGTCTTAGTCAGCTCCAGCTACTGTAACAGAATAGCATAATTTAGGTGGGTGAAACAACAGAACATACTTTGTCGCAGTTTTGGAAACTGGAAGTCCAAGATTAAGGTGCCGAAACGGTCAGTTGGGTGTGAGAGCTCTTAAAGGCTTGTCGCTGACCACCTTCTTGCTGTCACCTCACTTGACAGGGAAAGAGAGAGCCCAAGCTCATGGTGTCTCCTTTTAAAAGGTCGCCAGTCCCATCATAAGTGTCCCACTCTCTGAATTCATCTGATCCAAATTACATTTCAAAGGCCTCATCTCCAAAGGCACCATCCCATTGGGACTTAGGGCTGAAACCACGCAGGACCTCGTGGGGCTCCTAGGCGCAAAAGCCTTTCAGTGTACCCCCTTCCTTGTGTGTAGGAAACAGGCGTCACTCGGCCCCTGATGAGCTCCCCTGAGTTGCAAAGGGCAGGTTCAAACAGTTGCTCATCAGAGGCGGGAAGAGATGCGGAGAAGGAGCCATCGAGAAGCCTGAGTACAGCCTTGGGGCAGGGTCCTGGTTCTGCCTCAAGGGAGACACAGCACACTCACTGTCTTTGAGCTCTGCGGGAGCTACAACCCTAACAGGGGGGTGTTAACTACCTGGGGAAGCTCGCTTCCTTCCAGAGAGGAGGTCGCAGGGTGAAGGCCCCCAGGGGTCACAAGAACCCATCCTGGCATCGCCTGACGCCAGCTTAGAAGAAGAACCCCAGTCTGCATCTACTCCGACCCTTATCCGTGGCCCTATTTTCCACTCTCAAACTATATGATCACGCCCTATCCTCTCCTAAAGGAGGGCACAGTCTCCAGGGCATTAGCCTGCGGTGGCCTCCTTCGCCTGGCAAAGTGGTCAAAGCTGCTCCTTTTCCCTTTGCCCCAAACTCTGTCTCCACAATTGTATTCGGCACCAGCGGACAGAGGCTGAGTTTTAGCAACAGGACGTCAGCATGTGAATCTTTGGGGAACATATTAAAGCCCATGTCAGGTGCCTCCATTACTTTCTCAGCATTGCCTTGTCACATAAAAGAATTTAATTAAATTCCAAGGTTTGTGCCATTTTAACAGGAATTCAAATGTATTTTACTTAAATTTTAAAAAGATAATTTTGCTTTTCAGTATTCATTTCAGTGAAAGCATTTCCCTTTATTCTAGTGCTGTTACACAAGCAGGTTAGAGGTGTAAACATTTAGACAGATGAGGCCTTTCCCAGTATTACAGTTGGCTTTATGTGAGCATTTGTGAGCTGAGTCTTTGCGACCTCCTCATTTATACCGAATTGTCAAAAGAGTTACGTCTGGAGACAGCAGTTGGCCCGGGGGGTTGGAGACATGGACAAAGCCGTTTGAATAAATGCCATGTGTTAACCTGACCTTAATAAGAAAGGAACGTTACACCAAAGAGTCTTGTGGAGCTAGAAAAGTCACCTTGGGAAGAGCAGTCTAGCCGTGGAGCCCAGAAGGATCGAAAGGATGGGCAGTATGCGCAGCAGAAGTTAGTCTGTCAGCTCACAAGGTCCCTCCGCCTCCTGCTTTGGTTTCCCCCTCCTTCTCCTCCTTTAAAGGCCTTAGAATAATCCGTGGATTCTCACGCTATTCGAATGTAATGTAAGAGTTACGGCGGCTGTTTAAGAATCGTGCAGACCTCGTGTTTGCACTACAGCAGTGTCCCCCTCTCAGCTCCTCAGGAGACTATTTAGGGACGATTCCATAGAGGCCCAGAGGTTTGTTTGCAGCTCGCTTAAGTTCACAGGGTTATGTGGCGTCAAAATGGACTATCAGTTCAGGCATTTGATTCTGAACCCGTGGGGTTTTTTTTTCAGTTAGTGGTACTATATCAGAGCTAATTCATTCATATATAAATACCTGTTATTTAGGGGCAGTCCCCAGATACTCAGGTAGAACTTGATCTGCGCTGACTACCTGACCTCCGTTCCTGTGACCTGGCGACTCGCCTTCTTAGCCATTGCCTGACTGCGCCTCAAAGTCCCTGGTCAAAGAAGCCCATAGAGTCTTTCATTGTGAGACGCTCTTTGCCTAAAGTGTTTCTCTGTTCAGGCGACTTAGCGTTGATAACCTCCGGGCTCGGCTTCAAACAGCACATTTATAACCATAAAATATCAACGATCAAAAGGCAAATGGTTTAACTTATTTGGATGTGGAAACTGTACTGGAACAGACCTCCAGAAGATTTCTTTACTATGGTGGGACGGAAAGTTCAAGGCGAATTTTAGTATCCATTGGATGCAGAAAAGAACTAGAGTTGTATCTTTCCTGTTGTCTCAGAATGTATACATTTAGGATATACATATATCCTACTCTATCTCCTAGTGGTTCTGTTTCTTTGGGGAATTCTAATACAGATTCCGATAATTTGAGATGATACATAGAAGTGGTAGATGGAAGACAAAATATCCTTTTTTAAATTTAGGTATAATTGGCACACAGTGCGATGGTGTACAACCCAGGGACTTGGCATTCCAGTACATTGTGAAGTGACCGTCATGAGAAGTCCAATAACCATCCGTCACCGTACAGTTACTACATTATTATTGACCGTATTCCTTATGGTGTGTAATATATCCCAGGGCTTTATTCATGGTCTCCCTAGAAGTTTCGAGTTCTATAATTCCCTTTTCGTATGGCCACTACCACTTGTTCTCTGTATCTATGAGTCTGTTTCTGTTTTGTTGTTGGTATGTTATTTTTTTTTTTAGATTCCACATATAAGTGAAATTATACAGTAAATATCTTTCTCTGTTACCGTATTTCTCCTAGCATGATATTTTCTGGGTCCATCCATGTTGTCACAATTGGCAGGATTTCATTTGTTTTTCATCTTTATTTTTAATACTGTTGAAATGTAAAGAGGCAGCTTTGTATGAAGCAAAAGGCACCTGCATCCCTGCATCCCTGCATCCCGCATCCCAAATGTGGCTGATTTTCCATCAAGCCAGGGTGATGCGGCCGTCAGAACACTATTCCCACATTGGAGGAGAGGCTCCTCTGGGACGGTCAGCACAAAAGGCCTCAGCTGTGGGCAGTTCTCCACCCGGAAGAAGGGTGGAGATGTGCCGAATGTTGCAAGCCTGTTCTTCCCAAAGTAAAGATTTAGATACCTGACCACAGAGAGCCCCATCAAGACCTCTTTCTTCATATGATGTCGCCCCTGTTAGAAAATACTCATGGCCTGTTATTGGAAGGTCTCTTGTGAAGTCCTGAGTAATAGAGCCCTTAAAATATTAATTCAGATGACAAACTCATGAGCTGTAAGCACCGTAAATTTCCCATTGTGCCTCTGTTCTCTAAGCATAATATGTGTAATGTTGTAAGTTTTGGATAACACGAAGGATTAAAAAAAGTCATCTGAGAAGGACTGATGCATAAAATGGAACCCTTGAGTCCTCATAGTGTTTGTACCTGTCAGTCCTAAAGAACCCTGGAAATTTATTGAAATTTTTGGACTTTCTTGTCTCATCATATCCGTAAAATGTTATTTTGTATTGTTTTGTTTTGTTTTTGGTAAAGAACATATTAAGATACAATTCCTCTGATGCTATTTTTTTTAATGCACGAGGTCATCAAGAAACAGAGTATGCAACCTACATTCATGGAGTACCTGGACAACACAGAGCAATAATCCTTGGTTATTTTTAAATCCAGTGGGAAATGCAAAATTTGTGAATCATCTGGAGAAGAATTCTTAGAGGATGAAGCGCAACCAGAGACAGAAAAGCAAAAATAAAACCAAAAACAAAAAAGAAAAGGAAGTGATATGTGTTCGCTACTTTGCCCTTTCTGCACCTCTCATTCTTATCACCCCAGCAGGACCCACAGTCCCATCGACTGATAGTTGACATGGGCTATGATGACCCTGGCAAATTTCACAAAAGAGTTGTATAAAGCAACTCAAACCTCTCATTATATGGATTGTGGGTTGTTTTATTTTGACTTGAGATATCGTTAGTATTGCCCAAAAAGTAAAGCCTGAAGGGATTAATCACAGTGGGTTTTATGAAAACAGTTTTAGCACATGGATGCGGATCTGCTTGGTCTTTGCCCCATAGACAAGCGGATTGAGGCACGGAGGGACCACCAAGTAGATGCTGGAGACGAGGATGTGGATGTAAGGGGGGATGCGCCCCCCAAACCTGTGTGTGAAGAAGGAGAAGAAAGCGAGGAGGTAGAACTGCAGGAAGATGCAGATGTGAGGGACGCAAGTGTGGACCGCTTTCAGCCTGGCCTCCTTCTGGGGCAGACGGAACACTGCCACGAATATTTGGACATAGGACAGAGTGATGACGGTGAGGTCACACCCTGCAACAGTGAAGGCCACAAACAGACCGTAGATTTTGTTGACTCGGACGTTTCCTGCAGCCAGCTTCACAATGGCCATGTGCTCACAGTAGGAGTGGGAGATGACAGTGGTATGATAAAGGTGCAGTCGACACTTTATCAGGACGAGGCAGGGGGCTACAAGAATGGCAGCCCTGAGTGTTACCGCAGCCCCAATCTGAGTGACTAGCTGCTGGGTAAAGATGGCAGCATGTCTCAGGGGAGAACAGATGGCCACATAGCGGTCCAGGGCCATGGCCAGCAGGATGCCTGACTCGGTACACTGAAATGTGTGGATGAGCCACATCTGAAGCAAGCAGGCATCAAAATAAATCTCTGAGACATGAAACCAGAAGATCCCAAGCATCTTGGGCACAACGCTGGTACTAAGTGCGATGTCCGTGGCTCCCAGCATGCCCAGGAACATGTACATGGGCTCACGGAGGCTGCGTTCTGACCTGATGATGCTCAGAAGCCAGGAATTTCCCAGCACAGCAGTGAGATACATGGCACAGAGTGGAATCCCGATCCAGCTCTGCACAGACTCCAGGCCTGGGATCCCTATCAGTGTCAACACAGAGGGCGTGAGGATCGTGACGTTGGACATGGACATAGTGTCCTTGGACCTTCCTGATGCAAAGGAAGGAGATGACTCAGTGCTACTGATCTTCTACTTCCTGCTTTTATGCAAAGTCATCGTATTGTCTGATTTTTTGCTGAACTCTAAGATCATACCACCCATCTCATTCAGATTATTGGAAAGACAGATTGATAGAGACACATCACTTTTGGGAAGGGGCATCCACAAGCCGTCTACCCCAATGAGGTATTATGTTCATGGCCAGTTGGCTGACTGCATTAGAACCAGAAAAATCACCTGGGTAATGGAATAAACTGCTGACCTATCTGTTATTTCCTTTCCAGACCTGTGGACAAAAAAAAAGAAAGAAAAAAATTAGATTTGTTTATTTTGCTTGGAAATTGTGTTTTAATTAAAGTTATTTAAATTTTTTTATTGTTATTTCCCCAATACAGTTTTCTTCCTACTGTACAGCATGGTGACTCAGTTACACATACATGTATACATTTTTTTTCCTCACATTATCATGCTCCATCATAAGTGACCAGACAGTTCCCAGCGCTACACAGCAGGATCTCATTAAAGTTTAATGAATCCATCCATATTGTCCATTCTAGCTACTGCTCAAGTACTTAATTATTGTCAATTTTCTTTAGGTCAGGAATGATTGGTTGGAACCAGCAGATTCTCAGACTCTGGTGGGTATATTAGTGTCAAAGATTCCCTATGAAAGAAAATAGTGGTAGAAACAGTTCACACCCAAGAGCATTATCTACCTACCTACCTACCTACCTATCTATCTATCTATCTATCCATCCATCCATCCATCCATCTATCTACCTATCATCTATCTCAGCTCTTCTGTGTAAGACTAGATGCCTTTCAATAGAATGTAAAGTAAGAGCTCCAAAAAAGATCATTCAAATCCATGTATTTTGGCAAAAGCCTGGGTCAAAGTTCCTTACTCCTTTTTTTTTTAATTGCTCATAAAACTGTACTAATTCTTGCTCATAACTCCTCAGCTGAAATCCTTAAAGTTCGTTGTGTGCTCAAGTAGTTGAAATTCTGTAATGCACATTACAGAATACCTAGAGGGAAGAAATCTCTAGGATTTGGAAAAGCCAGTAGCAGCAATAATAGGGTCAAGAAAACACACTGATGATGACAGGATGTGGGCAGATGGGTCACTCAGCCAAACTGAGACTGGTTTCCTGGGTTTAAGTAGTTCATGAGCATGAGATTTGTCCAAATGAGACTCACTAATTCTTTTTTTTTTCTTTCTTTGTCTTTTCTCCTTTTAGGGCCGCTCCCACGGCATATGGAGGTTCCCAGGCTAGGGGCAGAGCTGGAGCTGTAGCCACCAGCCACAGCCACAGCCACAGCAACCCCAGATCCGAGCCGCATCTGCAACCTGCACCACAGCTCACGGCAATGCAAGATCCTTAACCCACTGAGCGAGGCCAGGGATCGAACCCCCAACCTCATGGTTCCTAGTTGGATTCATTTCCGCTGTGCCACGACGGGAATTCCTAATTCTTTTTCTAAATGATTTTAATTTTTTAAAATAAGTTTTATTTTTTTCCGAGGCTCATTCATTCTTAATGAGTTTAGATAATCTGGAAGACATGAGTCAGTTTTTGAGCTCGAGAAAAAGAGATTAATTAGAAAGTAAACAGTGAAGGAAAAGGTCCTTTAAAAAACTCAAATATACAACCAGTTACTTCTTAGCAAGCTCATAAATTATCAACTAACTGTATACAGGATGTCAACAAACATGCCAGGAATGCAAGGACAGCTGTGATTTGTGCTGTTAAACACCAAGTGAAATAATGAAGTCAGGCCACTTTACGACAGGAATCCTCACCAGCTGACATATCATTTTTGATAGACTTAGTGAATTAGCTATTTGATTTTGGTATGTCTGCTCCCCTTAGTTCAGTACTCCCCCAGTCCATAAATCACTGATTCTTTCTAATGGGGTAAATTTTCCTTCATCAAAAAGAAAAAGAAAGTGAGAATAGGAATCCTTTCAGAATAATCACAGTGTCTGACGTATTCAACAGGAAGGCGCTGACAGGTGAGCACTACCTGACAGTTACAGAGAGGGGGATGGTGGGGGGCGGGTGGACGGAGCATTACTGGAAAAGCTGATGGCGAAAAAAATTATGGAGGTAACCTTGGGAAGAGTGGGACTTACTTGTCAGTTGCTGTGGGAGCCTTTGCTGTGCTCACCAAATACCTGGCAGGTAATGTCAGTTCTTCACATGCTGCACCGATCACACATCAGCCATCGACGCTTCTCTCCTCCTGAGACCCCGGTCTCCCTCCTTTGCACCGTGTGTCCTGCAGGGCCTCGTCCTTCTATTTGCATCCTCTGCAGCAGCATCCAGTCAATCCATGAGCTCTATTATATTTGGTGCTGGGTCCATCGGGAATACGTAACAACCTCTCGAATATCTCTTCCGATACCCCTTTTCTCGGCAACACAAACGCGATCCTTCTTCTGTAGGGCTGTCCGAGGTCGCTTTTGTATGGACCTCCTCCAACCAAACTCTTTGCAAGGTCTGACTTATTCTGGGGCACAGCTTCAGTCTTTTGAGTTCCAATTAGGGAGGAGAACAGCAAGCCACCAGTTTTAATATCCCCTCAAGAATGAATGGGGAGGAGGAGTTGTGAACACGGAGGGATTATTAAACCACAAGGGACCCAGCGCGTAGTCATAAGCCCTCCTGAGTCCATCCTCACGGAGCAACTCTGAAGTCATTTCTGTAACTTGCAGACAGCTCTTTGCTCTCCTCTTCTCTTCCCCCGCAGACTAATACAGGAAAATGTACACGTTTTCTTTTTGTTACCTGAGTTGCTTTCTGCTGTTCTCATTTGCAAAATCATCTCAAGTCCACTTAGTTGTAGACATGTTCCTATGCCTATGAATTCTATTTAATTAGATAGACCTATGACCCTTCCTTTCAGTGAGGTGCTTGTGGAAAGAAAAATCCATAGCCGTAATTTGTCTTTTATCACACTTTTACTTCTCGTTCTCCTGCGGTCTCATTGCTCCTATGTTTGTTTTATTAAGGCTGTTTTTGTAAATTTAGTAATAGTCTCTGGATGACTAGCTGTGATAGACATTTCTAAATCCTACCACACTGAGCTCTGAGAAAGGTGTTGCGCATTTGACTAAATTTTTCTCCATCCCTTCCTTTACGCCTTCTCCCTCTTTTCTTCTTCCTTCCATCAGAAAGCAGTTGTTCTATGCCTCATACATGTGAGAGAACCATGCTATGTGCTCTTAATTTAAAGGCAAAAGAAGATAGGATACATTCCTTCCCATTTCTAGAAATGTGGGAAGATAAATTAGTAATCTTTCATTCTGAGAACAAATGGTAATGTCTCAGAAATATTTACGTACATGGGACCTTTCTTCTCGTCGTGTTTCACCTGGTTCCTAGACTTTCTTTTTTTTTTTTGTCTTTTTGCTATTTCTTGGGCCACTCCCTCGGCATATGGAGGTTCCCAGGCTAGGGGTCAAATCGGAGCTGTAGCCACCGGCCTACGCCAGAGCCACAGCAACACGAGATCCGAGCCGCGTCTGCAACCTACACCACAGCCCACGGCAACGCCAGATCGTTAACCCACTGAGCAAGGGCAGGGACCGAACCCGCAACCTCATGGTTCCTAGTCGGATTCGTTAACCACTGCGCCACGATGGGAACTCCCCTAGACTTTCTTATATGTAGCTAACCTGAAGAGAGAACTTGGTGTATGGTGAGACATTGGCGGATTTAGGAAGAACATTTTCAGCTGTCCGAAAAGGACTTCCACAGGGGATGTTAGGGAGAATAAATGATAGGGCTCAAAAGGCAATGCTCTTTCTGAGAAGGAGAGTGAACCAATGATTCTGATTCAGGTTGAATGGAATTGATTCAGAGGTCAGACTGGCATCTGAGCTAACGTTCAGTTTATGTTTATCTCACCAACAAACAATTCCAAACAAATTGGCACTTTGGTTCTCTCCTCTTCTCTTCGACTTTTTTGAAGTGTAGTTAACTTGAATGTGACATTCGTTTCAGGTGTACTGCATAGTGATTTGTACTTTGTAGAGTACACATATACAGTGTTACTCTGAAATATTTCCCGTATTTCCAATATTGCACATCACATCCTTGTGATTATTTTTTAATTTTGTAACTGGTAACTGTCATCGCTTGACCTCCTCCACTTATTTCGCCCCTCACCCTTTTTGTGCTTTCCCAAATTTTATCCTGGGTCCTTTTCAATCTCAAACTATATAAATGTGCTGGTAAGTTGATCTGCTTGGAGTGGGCTGGGGAGGAGTGTGGAGGGTTCCCTAGGCTACTGAATATTTTCAAGGGATCATCAATTCTAATTTGTTTTACAGACATACATTCATAATGAAGCATGTACCATTCTAGCAACCTTGGTCTTCAGCAGAGTAGAATTTATTCGTTTTTTTTTTTTTTTTTTTTAGGGCCACACCCACAGCATAGGGTGGTTCCCAGGGCAGGGGTCAAATCGGAGCTGTAGCCACTGGTCTACACCACAGTTACAGCAATGCCAGATCCCAGCTGCATCTGTGAGCTACACCACAGCTCACAGCAATGCTGGATCCTTAACCCACTGAGCGAGGCCAGGAATGGAACCTGTGACCTCATGGATACTAGTCAGATTCGTTTGTGCTAAGCCACGACGGGCGCTCCTGTGAGACTTATTTTCTGATCAGAAAGACTGGTGTTAAATAGAGACCCGTTTTATAAAGATCCTCTTAAAGAAATATTTGGATATCGGAGTTCCCGTCGTGGCGCGGTGGTTAACGAATCCGACTAGGAACCATGAGGTTGTGGGTTCGGTCCCTGCCCTTGCTCAGTGGGTTAACCATCCGGCGTTGCCGTGAGCTGTGGTGTAGGTTGCAGATGCGGCTCGGATCCCGCGTTGCTGTGGCTCTGGCGTAGGCCGGTGGCTACAGCTCCGATTCGACCCCTAGCCTGGGAACCTCCATATGCCGAGGGAGCGGCCCAAAGAAATAGCAAAAAAGACAAAAAAAAAAGCACAATCTATGAAGAAAAATTTGGTAAATTGGACTTTATCCAAAAAAGAGAGAAATATTTAGATATCATTACATGACTAAAATTAGAGGGAACAGAGGTGAATAAATACTGTCCTGATGAATCTCAAAGGAGAAAGTGGTTCATGTAAAAATCACCTGCTATCATTCGTATTCCAATTTTAAAAGCGGATTTGAATTTAATTTATAGCATTCCCTATCATGTGATTGGTTAAAGGATGAGTTTTGAATCGTCCAGTTTCAGATCTGGATTCTGCCACTTACTAACTCTTCGATTTAGGGTGTGATGATTGTACTCTACAGGCTTCCATTTGCGTATCTGTACCACCTAAGAGTACTGATAATGACTTCATGTATTTGTCCCGTAGGTTAAGTTGTCTTCATCTAAGTCACGTCATATAGAGATTTTGTCAGATTTATGACTTTAATTTTGATGCTATTAACCTAAAAAAATCAGAACATAAAGACATTGGGAACTTTGTGTGATTCACAGACTTTATCAGATTTGTTAGGGAAGAAAATGCCTGTAATAAAACTTAAATGCTTTTTGAACAGACTCTACCAGAAACTCTGCTAATTGCGTTACGTGATCATTTTATTTATTTTTAAGCTCTCGAGGGTAAACTCTATTTTATCTTCTATTTACCAATGAGAAGAGTTAAATTCAAACAGATCAAGTCATTGGCAACATTCCATAGATATTCATAGTGAGATAGCCAGGGAGTTCCCATCGTGGCACAGTGGAAATGAATCTGACTAGGAACCATGAGGTTGCGGGTTTGATCCCTGGCCTTGCTTAGTGGGTTGAGGATCTGGCGTTGCCCTGAGCTGTGGTGTAGGTCACTAGCGCAGCTCGGATCCCGTGTTGCTGTGGCTGTGGTGTAGGCCAGCAGCTACAGCTCCGATTCGACCCCTAGCCTAGGAATCTCCATGTGCTATGGGTGCAGCCCTGATAGGACAAAAGACAAAAAATAAATAAATAAATAAAATAGTGGGATAGTCAGGATTTGAACTTAAATCTGATTTAACTTTTCAACATAAACTAGCAGACTTGGTTTTTGCAAGGAGACTTTTTCATTGTCTGGCTTTGATAAATTTACATAAATTCTTTTAGTTTCTTAATTTGTATAATGAGATTAATAATGCTATCCAGTTTATAGTATTTCCATGGAGATTACAGATAGTACTGTTATGAAATGGCTTTTGAACTGTGTGGAAGGGTTAAGGACTAAGCTATTAAAAATATCCTACTCCATTTTCATAATGTCACTGAATTGAGCGCTCTTAATCTATGATATGTGAAAAATATCATATCAGTGTATTGAGTAAAGTAGATAAAAACCGCACATGTGCATGTGTAAATGATGCTGCTTTTACCTTATACCCTCATTTATTCTAAGACAGGGACCTCTCTTAACTGACTGGTTATCCTTGAAGACTGAATGACTTATGAAGATATTCACAGTAGTTTGTGGAATGTCAAAATCAGCTGGGGAAAAAAGGCTAAGCCCCATGGGCCCTATAGAGGGATTACATGAGTTGCTTCTCCTCTGCATTCCTTCCCTTGAGCAGAAGTAGGTCTACTACTAAAGGACTCAGGTCACCCAATCCACCCCCTCTCTGCCCTGTTTCATGGGTGAAAAATGGCATGTGCTCTCAGGAGCCGAGTCCAAGCTTCACACAGTCGTCCAGGTGGACCCAGCAGCCCTCCAAGCAGCCACAGGGCCTTGCCTTTCTTCCCGGTGCTGGGAGGGCTGCAGTGCCCTACATGCAGTCCCACCACCTCTCCAAGTGGCCACAGGGCCTTGCCTTTCTTCCTGGTGCTGGACCTCAGGGTGGCTTTGCCCAACCAGTGGCTGGGCCATTCACTCCCCAGGAAGAACCTCTGCCCTGGGACCCTCCTCCCCTCCGGCGTCTCCTTAAAGGACACGGATCCTGATCTGATCCTCTCTCCTCCCTTCCGCCCTGTTTCCACATGGATCTTCCTTACAGCCTCAGTTGGACAAGAGTCTTTCTCCAGGTCGTTTTCGGGGAGAATTTCTCCTCCGCATGTAGATGCGTTTTCGGCTTGTTTGTGGGGAGAGGTGAGCTTCATTTGCTCCACTCCCCCATCTTGATCTGACTCTCCCATTAGTGTCCGTTTTAAAAATCAGTACAAAAACCTCATACATACGAAGTAAACAGATTATCGGAGTGAACTTCCATCTACCTATCAAGCAGCTTCAGCCGTTATCATTCTTTCATTTTGTGTTAACATTATGCCATTCTGTATCTTCTATAATTCCACCCACTCTGCAGCCCAGTTGTTACTGTCGTTGCTGCTCTTTTTATCGTCATTATCTAGAGGTTTAGAGGCAAAACTACTAAAGTTGAATGTTCACTCACAAGCAGTAAGAGCCTGTGGGATCTCCCCCTTTGCAAGGCTGATATCCAGGCAATAAAGTTCGATCCAAGTCCCTGTGTTCTCAGGGAGTCCTCTGAGATACCGCACCCGTCTTTCTAGACAGTGTACGAGCAATGCTGTGGCCAATTTCCTTGGTTTTGATGCTGTAGACAATGGGGTTGACCCCAGGGGGGAAGAAAAAGTAAACGCTGGCCATGGCCGTCTGGAGGGGCAGAGGTAAATGTTGCCCAAAACGATGCAACAAGGAGAGGCTGACCTTGGGCACACGATCCACCAGCCCAGCAGAGACGAGGGACACACACGTGCTGAGAGCCCCCCACCGCCCTGCCCCAGAGGCCACCCCCAGAACTGTGTGAAGAGCCAGCACGTGGGAAATCGCAGTGAACAGTGAGTCCAGCCCGAATGTGAAGGAAATGACAGACAGACCCAGGGTCCTGTTGGGGCGGGTGTCTCCACAGGGCAATCTGATCAGATCTGAGTGGAGGCAGTAAGAGTGTGTGGGGACGTTGTGACCACAGAAGGGCAGACGCTTCATGAGAAGAAGCAGTGGGACCATGAGTGTCACGCTTCGTAAGGCAATGGTGACACCCATCCCGCTGATGCGAGAAATTGTCAGAACGGTGGTGTATCGCAGTGGGCGGCGTGTGGCCACAAGGCGGTCTACCGACATGGCCAGAAGCACACCTGCCTCCATGAGGGTGGAAGAACGCATGGAAAACATCTGGAGCAGACAGCCACCAAGCTGATGTCACTGATGCCAAGGAGGAAGGTGCCCACCACGGTGGGCGTGGTGGGAGCAGAGCCACCGAGTTCCACAGAGGCCAGCATGGCCAGAAAGCAGTGCACGGGCTGGCGCAAAGCAGGGTCAAACCGGATGAGATGAAGAAGGATGCCGTTGCCGAGGAAGATAGTGACGTGTGTCACACAGAAGGGGGTTGACATCCAGATCTGCCCGGCTTCCAGCCCAGGGATGCCCACAGGAGTGAAGGTTGCAGGCGTGAACTCAAGGGAACCATTGAAAAAGTCATGGAGAGACCTTATCCGAAGATCGTGGGAAGTGCTTGGGGGCTGGAAAATATAGATTTCGACTCAGTTGTTAGACCTCAGATCCTGAGCTCCAGATAATCATTTAAGACATTTCTTACAAAAGAGAAGGAGAACTTCTTTCTGAAAGAAGGTGGTTGTAAACCCCAGGTATGGAAGAGAAAACTGATTATATGTGTGAATACATGTACCTGAGCTACATGCCAAACACTACTGGGTTTGGTTTTGTTTTGAGGGTTTGGCCGCCCTGTGGTATAGGGAGTTCCTGGGACAGGGACCAGATCGGAGACACAGTCACGATCTAAGCTGCAGCTGCTACAGTCCCAGATCCTCAACTAAAGGTGCGGGGGCAAAGATGGAACCTGTGACCCAACACGCCCAAGACTCTGCCGATCCCATTGCGCCACAGAGGGAACTCCAACACGTCTGTTTAATAGAAACCTGTGCGTTAATATACGTATCGATCTGGGTTATTGATGGCAGTGGGAAGCAATGACAATAAGCATCAAGATGACAGCTTCAGGTGGACATTGAGGTCTGAAGGATCCTGTGGTTTGCACCAGCGTGAATGAGTGGCAAAATTAAGAGAATACAGGAATAAAGATAATGCATGGTTCTAACACCTAATGGACTTGTGGTGTTGGGGAAGTTACCTAAGTTTGCTGAGATCCAGGCATGGGATATAAACACAATAATGATGATCCAGGGTAATGTCTGTAAATTATTTAGTATTACATTCGAAACACAGTAAATATTCAACTCGTGAAATGAAAACAATTTAATGTTAGAAACAAAAACAGTTTCTCCCAGTTGCTTTTTTTTTTTTTTTTTTTTTTTTTTTTTGTACCTCTGTGCCATTTCTTGGGTCCTTGCATGGCATATGGAGGGGTCTCATTGGAGCTGTAGCCACCGGCCTACTCCAAAGCCACAGCAATGCCAGATGCGAGCCGTGGCTGCGACCTTCACCACAGCTTATGGCAACGCTGGATCCTTAATCCACTGAGTGAGGCCAGGGATTGAACCTACAACCTCATGGTTCCTTGTTGGATTTGTTAACCACTGCGCCATGATGGGAACTCCGTTTCTTCCAGTTTTTAACATTTTCCCCTCTCTGTTTTCCACTTACCAGTTCACTGTTTCTGCACTTGCTATCCATCAACAATAGCGAAAGCTTCTCTGTATTTTGCAGGAAGGTCAGTATCTCTCGCTGGAATCTGGGGTCAAAGCTGAGAATGTCCCATACACGAGCTGAGTGTGATGGTGGGGCTGAGGTCAGGACGGGGGTTCTTTATCTGGCAACAGGGTTTTTTCAGACGAAACGTCTCCTCCTCTGTAGCAGAGCCTTGGGTGTTGAGGTAAGGGCCACAGGTAGACTTCAGGATTGGCTCTGGCTTGGAGATGGTGATTGAGGGTGAGGTTTAGGGCTCTTTGTAAAGTACCACCCACTGACCGAGAGTGAATGTTTTAACAGTCAGCTTTCGGAATAAAAATGCCCTTATCTGTACCAGTCGCCAAGTTCTTTGGTTTAAGTACACCCACTCGGAGCGATTTCAGGCTACCAACGTGGTGCCACTAAACACAGGGCTGGTGTGTTCATGACCAGCTTTCCTACACGGGTACAAGCCAGGACCAGCCCAGCCCTGAGCTTGAGGATCGCTGGTCCCAGGTGTCAGGCACTCGGGCACAGGTGGGACTGAGCACAGGCCCCTCGGTCCCGGCACCCCCTCCGTCACTGCTTCCTGTCCGCTGGGCTGTGGGCAGAGCTGCTCCCTCCCTTCATATGTGCTTAACTGCCTGGGAGGGGAGGCAGGATGAGACGGGCTTCTTCAAGGGGCAGTTAACCACGCGTGATGATCCTTGGAAACGTCCGACATGTGTGTGAATGTGTCTCTTAACTGGGAATTACACTGACTTTCTAGATCGTCTTGAAGAGACTTATGACCCTAACAACGAGCTATGTGCAGGGAACATAGTCCCTTTCAACAATTCAGCGATGTGGCCTTGAGCAGCAGGGGGACGTCTGAACTCCCTTTCAACATCTGCAAATACCCAGACCCTCAACCTGGAAGTGTCCTTCCAATGAAGACGATGGATTCCCTTGCTTTCCTCATTCCTCTCCCACCCCATGTGTTCTCCCTGTGCATTTGTCATTTTCTTATTTCCCCACTGCCGGAATCAAGCAGGAAGAAGTCCTTTTCCTCAAGGCTCGTGCCACTTAATGAGCTATTCTGTCCTCGTGCTGGAATCCATTTACTCTCTCACTGCCCTTGATTCCTTGAAGAGTGGTGCCCCCGCATCGGAGTTGTCGTATTTACTGCAGTTGTTGTCAGCGCCTTCTGTGACACCAGGGTCTGTCACATCATTGTCCTGTGGGTTAAGGACCGCAGGGCTGGATTCAGTTTGGTGGACTGGGTTCTTCAGTGTCTCCGTTCATAAAAATTGTCTTCGTTTTTCAAAAACATTAAATGCTAAATACACCAGATGACATCTTTAGTTAGTTATCAAATCAATGAGAAAGGTCCTAAAATAGTTCCTTCGTACCGGTGGAGAGCCAGTGTTTGTGTGGCATGGTCAGTGTCATGCCGTGAGTGTGTAACAGGAAAACTGAGGTCTCTAACCTCAGAGGTGTTGTTTTTTCCTTAATTCAAAAAATATATGTCCTTGCTGAAATTAAGGCGAATATATATATATATATATATTTCAGCCACAATAGTTATCCAAGACTCCAAGGGCCAAGGAGCCATCCTTTCATTTCTTACACTGAGTGGCATATGTGTGTGTTGTAGAGAAACAGAGAGAAAAGCAAAGCTAACGGAGAAAGGCTGCAAATGTTCAAGAGGGTGCCTCAAAGGTGCTTGGTTATTTTTTTGGTTTGTCTTTCTTTAAGGGTCAATAAGCTTACATTGCCCAGTCTCATGGCACAGGACGATGCCTTCATAAAGGAGAGATTATAAAACACATGTTGTGAAATGAAAGGATTGAGGTGCCGTCTGGAGACAGCGTCTAGATGGTTCCATTTGGTGTGTTGAGCCATTTTTATACAAGATTATATGTAAATATTCTATTGAATCCCTTATTGCCCTTGATGGTTTTTTTGGCCTGGATCTGTAACTGTTCAATCCTTAGTCCCTCCATGAGGTCCCCATTGATGATTTGGACTTAAAATCCCCACTATGTAGAAAATTAACTCAATAGATATCTCCTAGGCGCCTATTTCATATTGTAGTCTTTGTGCAACCCCAGTGACTCAGAAGATACCTGGTGTCAGAGCTCCTATTTTAACCTAAGGCACAGATGCAGACAGGACATTCCTGTGACACGGTGGCTTCACGTTGTTGTGGCAGTATTTGACGGTTGCAGTCAGACTCCTGTTATTTCAGCAGAATTTCCCCTGTCAGTTCGAAGGCTCAGGGACACCCCCTCACGTGCATGGCCTGCGGGGGAACCGTCCTTCCGGGTTAAACCCTAAAACATGTTTCTCTCTTCTCAGAGTTACCTCGACACTTCCCTTAGAATACGTTAAAGAGGTGATGGTAGGATTCTAGGGGAACTGAGAAGGTGATTAATTCCCAATATGCTTTCTCAACATCTTTCCGTTCGTTAGGAAAATCCGTTGGCCTTGGGCATTTCGGGCAGATTCTACCCTTTTGTGTGTGTTTGAGAATCTTTGTGGATTTTATTTGTTCATCTTCCTCGTGGGAGCAGAGTTTTCAACAGTGTATTGTGTGTTTTATTCAGAAGCAGCCAGTCTTTGGCATGATGCTTCATGTTAACAACGGGCGGTGGAAACGGAGGAGAAACCCCAAACCACTCGCTGTTGCATCTGTTTGGTCCTCACCCCATAAATCACGGGGTTGAGCATCGGGGGCACCACCACGTAGAGGGTGGCTACTAGGATGTGGATGTGATGAGGGATGGTTTCACCCCCAAAGCGATGGGCAAAGAACGAGAAGAATGCTGGGGCGTAGAACAGAAGGATGACACAGACGTGGGACCCACATGTGTTCAGGGCTTTGAACCGGGCAGGCCAGGAGGGTATCCGAAACACGGCGCAAAGGATCATCGTGTAGGACGTCACGATGAGCACGACATCCAGCCCTGTGGACAGCAGGGCCACGGTCAGGCCGTAGACGATGTTGACGCGGATGCTGTCACATGCCAATCTGGCGATGCCCATGTGCTCACAGTAGGAACGGGCAATGACGTTTCTCCCGCAGTATGCAAGTCGATGTACCAGGAAGATGAACGGGAAGCATATGACGGCGCTCCTGACCACGGCTGCCGTGCCAATCTTCCCAGTGACGGAGGTGGTTAAGATTGTGGTGTATCTCAGTGGGTGACAGATGGCCACATAGCGGTCGAATGCCATGGCCAGGAGAATAGCAGACTCTAACACAAAGAGGAAATGTATGACAAACATCTGGGTTACACAGCTGCCAAAGGATATTCCCATGGAGTGGAACCAGAAGATGGCCAGCATCTTGGGGGCCGTGGCTGTGGAGAGCAGGACATCCGCTAGGGCCAGCATGGACAGGAAGAGGTACATGGGCTCCTGGAGCCGACGCTCGGTCACGACCAGGAAGACCAAGAGGAGGTTGCCTACGACAGCCAGGATGTACATAAAGCAGATGGGGACGGAGAGCCAGGTGTGCACACCTGCCAGTCCTGGGATTCCGAGCAGGAGGTACCACACATCCTGAGGGCGGGTGTGATTGCCAAAGGGAAGAGCCATCTGGGGTGGCTTATTGCGGACCCAGGCCCTTTAAAGAAAGACGGCAGGGCTGACGGAGGATCCAGAAGCACCACCTGAGGGTGAAGGGTGTCTGGACAGATTTCTCTTTCGCTTATGTTCTCTGTGAAAATACTGCGAGATAGATTAACCTAAAATTATACTCCACAGAAAAAGCAAATTTTGATTCTTGAAAAAAAAAAAAGTTAACCTTCATATGTGTTAGAGCACCCTACATATATTAAGTTATTAAATCTTCGCAATAGCCTATTGAAAAGGCCTTTGCAATCATCCATGACACGGCTGCTATTATTAGACCTAGAGTTGAAAAAAAAGCAATTCCCAGACTTTCTTCCTCTTCCCCTAGGCCCCTCAGGGTTCACAGTCTGGGTGAATTTGAAACCTCTGATTTTAACCAATACCACCGATAAAACTGAACTAGGTACAAAAACATATGATCGGATCTTTCATTGATCGTATCCCTGAGTAAAGCAGACACATTTGAAGTTAAATGACACTGCTTATGGAAGAGGGATGGAATTAGAGTTTGACCAAATTGACTTCAAGCGATATAGCACATAATGCCCTCTTCAGCACTGATGAACTATTGATGCTAAGCGGTATGCTAGCGTTGAGGATACATACGTCAATTCAATTGCTGCCTGCTTATCAACACATTCCTTAAAATTGTAGAATGAACACCAAAAACCTAAACTATGTGCAAAACCAAATTGAGTTGGGTTCCTAAATGACTATGCCTACCATGTAGTGATGGGAAAACTATTCTATCCCACTTCATCATTGATTGAAAATTAGACTGTATCCTTTGTATTTCTAAATGTCACCATGACAGCGATAACAGTGTTTTCTCATTATAAAGCCAGAGTCCATAGTCCTTCAAAAAAGAGGGGTTTTTTGGTTTGTTTATTTGTTTTTGTTTTTTATTGGTGACAATTTTTCTTTAGTTCCCCCCAAAAATGTGGATAGAAGCAAGGAAGATGCTGGGTTAAAAAGCAGGGCAGGAGATACAACATTTGGGTGGTGGTGGTGGTGGGGTGTGTGAGTGTGTGTGTGTGTGTGTGTGTGTGTGTGTGTTTGTACGTAACACATAGATAGAAGTATAGGTGTAGACCTAGACATAAAAATAGTGGATGACAAGTGGCTCCCATCCTCCCTCCCTCCTTATTCTCATATAAAAGCTTAAATTTAAGATAAATGAATTTAAGACAAATTTAAGATAAATCGAAATGGTATGTGGGCTTTAAAAATGATGACTTCTTCATCCCTTGATTCTACTGCAGTTCAGTATATTAATTATTGCACAGTATAGTTTTACTGCCTTTACTTTTATTTTATGAAGTATTCAACATCCTGACCTCTTATTTTACGTAATTGAAATGTTTGGATTCCATTTTTTGAGTTATCGTTTAGAACGTATAATACTCAAATAGTCAGTCCATTATGCCTTTCCCTAATTGTTGTGATTCTTTACAAATACTGTAATAAAACTGAGATGCTTAAGTCTGTGGATCTATTTTAATTACTGAAACCAGTTTAACATACAGCTGAAATGATGCCTCAAAATTTCCTTAAATGAGGTTTTTATGTTTCAGAGAGTGCGAGAAAAGATTAATTTGGGAGCATGCCTGGCTCAGATCTATTACAGAACCGTGTATGTTTGTGAAGTGTAGTTGTGGGGAGGGGGCTTGGAGTGAGTGGTTTCATAAGGACATTAGGGTTGGGGGAGAGAAGAGCCTACATGATAGCAAGAAGCATAGACGTGAAGACGGGAAGGAAAGAAAACAAATGTTGCCCATTTTCTTCCACCTGTTCCAGGGACCTTTGGAGACACCAGGGGTCTGTTTCATTTTATTGGGTTTGGTTTTAACTGTAGCCTTGTTGCCTGTAGTGACTCATATGTAGGTCCTGGGGCAGCATCCTTCTCTGTTGTTACTGATGGCCGCGTCTGACTAAAGCATGAATGTATGCACACAGGCAGCATAAGAAACAGTGTGATTCAAGGACCAAGGACTGCTTAGAACTGGATTCAAATACTGGTTAAGTCATATTCTGACTACGGCTATTAAAAACGACTTAATTTGGAGCTTAGTTTTCATTTGTAAAATACCTGCAAGTAAAGGTCAATATAAAATGTGACTCAATTCTGAAGTTAGTATTTTAGGATGGCTGTTACATAACTCAGATATATTTCTATCCCAAGAAGAGATGAAAGTGGGTCACTTGTGAAAATACCTTCATTAAGATCAAAATAATTGTTATTTGGACAAGTTTAATTCTCTGGACTTCAGGCTCATGATCCACTAAACCGATATGAATCGGTTTATGGTACCCACAAAGGTTAGGACTCACTTTCTTATATGATGCATGTGATATCAATGAATAGTTTTCACCCCGACTCTGTCTTCCTTTTACTTCTAAAAGGTGCAGGCAGTTTAGCAGAGTAATGGAATTTGGGCTTAGAAATGGAGATTTCTTCTTGTCACATCGCTGGTGTACCATCTTTGCTAAATACAAAAGGGAGTTAAACTCTCCGGGTTTCAGCTTCTTCATCCGTCTCGCCCAGTACCTGGCATATCTTACACATTCCGTGAATTCCATGGGGAAAAACCATGCGTATATTCGTGTATATGTACACACACACATTATCTTTAATTACTAAACTTGCTCAACTGCTGAGCCTTTTGTTTTATTTATTTTATTTTGCATTGTTGTGCCATGCCTGCAGCATGTGAAGGTTTGATCCTGGCCAAGGATCAAACCTGTGCCAAGTCATCATAGTGACAATGGCAGATCCTTCACCCACTGCACCCTAGGAGAACTCCTACTGAGCCTTGCTTTTAACTACTGGTTTATAAGTTTAAATATCGAAGGGCAACATGCAGATCTTCATGTAAAAAAAGAGACAATTGCATAAACACATTCTAAAAGGAAAAAAAAAGATGCCCTTTGCAGAGGACCTGTTTAGTAAAAAGAACACAAACTGCAATTGCAGATCACATCCAGCGAAAGCCATATGCAATACCTCATAGGTCAAGGTTGAGAAAAATGCAAGATGTTTAAGTTCTAGGAAGACTGAGCAACCTCTGCAGTGTCCTGACTTTTTTTTTTTCCTGCTGTCTGTTTCTACTCGGTTTACTTACCTGTATTTTCTAGGATCCTGAAGATATGTAACTGGTTTTAAGTAAAGAAAAAAATAAAAGCAAGGAGATGTCCTAAACACAAATAGGAAATCTGGACCTGTCTATTTATATCTCCTTCTAGGCACCTCTCAGACCTGAGCTCTTCAGCCCCAGAGGAGTGAATTTCACTCCTCTCGCTGAAAGAGACAGCGGTGAGCTGCCTCTGGTGCATAGTCCTCAGGGAGAGCACTGATGTTTTCTCTCCCTTTAAAGCTGTGCGGTTTCTCCTCTGGCTGGCACTCTTGGAGCCCCCAGTTAATACATACTTTGAGTTAAATATTCTCATTTCCTTTACATGGTAGAGACTCATGCTACTACAGTGATATCTTATGTCCATGGAGATATCTGCAAATTTAAGCTGTCAATGTCTCTTATAGGAGAATTGCATGCTTCCTAGAAGGCACCTAACGCTGGATTCTGTCACCTTATTTACCTTGACATTTTAAGGCTCCTTGGCTTCCGTCTTCTCCACTGGTCACACCGTAGGGCTAGTCAGCATTGAAGGGGTCCAGATTGCCCTCAGCTACCATAGAGAGCCCCTTTATCCTTCAAGAGATACATTAATGAGGTCGATGAGGGATCCAGATGGAGAATAGAAGAGGTGAAAACAAATTCCTTTCTAAAAGGGATTCAATACTGACTCCATGCCACTGAAAGGTATTTGAGGAGGAAGGTGCTTTCTCATTGACTTCATTCAAGGGCGTTTTCCAGATACTCATGATTTGCTGGCATTCAGCAGGGACTCTCTGGAAACCTTTTTAACTTATATTGGTGTAACTTTCCCATCAACATGATGACTCGCCATCTGCTGACCTTATTTGGATGATCAGTGCTAAGCTAGAGCCCAGATCACCCAGTCAGTTTCCTAGACATCCTGTGCTCACTGGCTGAGAGAGGCTGAATCCTACTGACTCAAGTGTGAGGCCTGTTTGCAAAGAGAGACGCTCAGTGTTCCATGCTTTTCAAGTACTTTCCATCCAAAGGTCTTGAAGCCATAACTGATGGTTGCTTGGATAGTTTCTCCTTGTGGTCTTGGATATGAAATGGTAGCAGTACTTATCTTCCCACCTCTCCTTAGGAAATGATTTAAAGGAACCAAAGTATACTAAAGGCAAAGAGGAATTCCCTGGTGGCCTAGCGTTAAGGACCCAGTGTTCTCATTGCTGTGGTTCGGGTCACTGCTCACCCCTGGCCCAGGAACATCTTCTGGCCATAGACACAGCTAAAAATAAATAAGTAAATAAAGGGAAAAACATTTGGGAAAAACAGTGAAGAAATAGGTGACAACAGAAATTGGCTTCAGCATCTGAGTGTATGGCAGAGACTAAAAGAGCAGTGAATAGAACCCATAGGTGAAGGCTGTTGGTTCTACTGATAACTTTCTCTGATATTTTCAAATTTTGAAACTCTGCTGTTCCATTTGCCCCATTTACTTGAAGGGTTATCCATTTTTTTAATCAAAAGGCTTTGATAAATAATGATTTCAGATACATTTTTTTCACTTTTTTTATTGCTCAAATGAATTTATCACATATGTAGTTGTATAATTTTCATAACAATCTGATTTCACAGGATTTCCATCCCACAGCCCAAGCACATGTTTTTTAAATAATCATACTTTCCTCCCTTGATTAAAAAAAGTTTTGGTGTAGGTTGCAGATGGGGCTGGGATCCAGTTTTGCTGTGGCTGTGGTGTAGGCCAGCAGCTACAGCTCCAATTCAGTCCCTAGCCTGGGAACCTCCATATGCGGCAGGTACAGCCCTAAAAAGACAAAAAAAAATTTCCATCGGAGTTCCCATCATGGCTCAGTGGTTAATGAACCCGGCTAGTATCTATGAGGACAGGGGTTCTATCCCTGGCCTCACTTGGTGGGTTAAGGGTCCCACATGGCTCTGGCAGGGGCATAGGCTGGAAGCTAGAGCTCCGATTCGACCCCTCGTCTGGGAACCTCCATATGCTGTGGATGTGGCCCTAAAAAGACAAAGAGCAAAGTTTTGGTACATAATTTCATATACATATAATACACAGGAGGGCAGTGAACTGTCACTAGTTTCAAACTCATCTCCAGTAATATCCTCAGCAGATGAATTGATCATTGTCCATCACCTTCGGTATATGCATTCTCTCTTACAGATATCTATAGTTCACCATCTGAAATCCTGCAGCCACATATTTTAGGAATTTGTTTTTTTCAGATTTTGGAAAAGTACATGGTTATTTTCTTGATATCAGGTAACATTATCACTGGGGTCTTGGTGATGTCTTCATCATCCAAAACGTTGATATTATTTCAAAGAAGGTGTGAATATTTAACTGATGGTTTTGCCATGACTTTCGGTCAGGCTGTGCAACCAAAAGCTTCAAGTATCAAAACTCGCTGGATTTCAAGGGAATGGATATGGGATTGTGGCTTTGTAACTAGGATCATGGTAGAAATTCCTTGAGCCTTAAGCTTTTCTGTACACTGAGGCTGTCGAATTAGTTGGGATTTTCGCTCTAAATCTTCTTTAACATTTAAGGTGATCCAAACTGACCCTGGCTAGCTGTCTTATAGACAGGCAGGGTCCTGAGTGCTCTGTCCTCAGCTAAAGTAGAGAGAATTCTCATAAAGCCTTCATTTTACTATGGGACCTAAATAGGGAAAGATGAGAAAGGAATCCCAGATAGTCCTTATTTTGGACAGCAAATTCATTTATTTATTTATGTATTTATTTTATTGAAATACAGTAGATTTATAATATTGTGTCAGTTTCATGTGCACAGTGAAGTAATTCCATTCTACATATACAGATGTATGTGCAAATATGTAAATACATGCTTTTAACATCCTCTTCCATTATAGGCTATTACGAGATATGGAGTGTGGTTCCCTGTGCTCCACGGTAGGCCCTTCTTGGTTGTCTATTTTCTATATAGTGTGTGTATGTTTTAAACCCAAATTCCTCATTTCTCCCTCCTCCCTTCCCTCTCTGGTAACTGTAAATTTGCTTTCCACATCTGTGGGAGTATTTTTTGTAATTAAGTTCATTTGTATCCTTTTTTTAGATTCCACATATAAATGATATGATATCTGTCTTTCTTTGGCTTACTTATTATGATATTTCTAGGTCTGTCCATTTTGCAGCAAATGGCATTATGTCATTCTTTTTGTGGCTGAGTAATATTCCTTTGTATAAATATACCACATCTTCTTTATTCATTCATCTGTCTATGGACATTTAGGTTGCTTTCAGGTCTTGGCTGTTGCAAATAATGCTGCTATGAACATTGAGGTTCATGTATCTTGTTGAATTATGTTCTGTAGATATATGCCCAGCAGTGGGATTGCAGGATCATATAGTAGCTCTATTTTCAGTTTTTTTTAAAGGAATATCCATACTGTTCTCCAAAGTGACTACACCAATTTATATTCCCATCAACAGTGTAGGAGGGTTCCTTTTTTTTTTTGGACAACTAACTTAGATATAAATGAATCACTGTTTTGTTTGTTTTTTTTTTTTTTTTTTTTTTTTTTTTCCTTGAGGTCATGCCACTGGGAGTTGATATTAGAAAAAAAAAGCAGAACTAGTTCCTTTTCATTAGTAGAACACAGAGTTTCTCATTGATTGGGACTACTTCTGACAGCTTGAACTTTTCTCAAAGTAATTTGCCTTGCCATATTAAAGAATAACTTTAGTGATTGCAGTTATTCTGTCCACTTATAATTGGCAAATCACTTGGATGAGGATCTTTATCTGGGAGAAATCACTAATGTACGATGTCTGGATTTACTACCATAAAGTTATCAGGTAACTTGTCTTGAGGAAGGATATTCAAGGACCATCCGTCAGGGTTAAGGAGGTCTGTGCTTTTTCCAATGTGTCTCAATTACCTGGGCTTTACGTAGACAGGCTTGCATGGGGGTCAGAACAACTGCTTGTATTAAAAGGAACAAACTTTAATCTTTTGTCTTTTTTAAGATGTAATGCGTTACATTTATCCAATGCATTTATTGGATTTTATTCATTACAAGAGTGACGCATGCCTAGTATAACAAATCAAACGTAAGATGTGTAAAGAAAATGTTAATAATCTCAGCCTCCTTCCAGTGATATCCTTTCTTTCTTTCTTTCTTTTTTTTTTTTTTGGCTTTTTAGGGCTGCACCCATGGCATATGGACCTTCCCAGGCTTGGGGTCAAACTGGAGCTACAGCTGCTGGCCACAGCCAGAGCCACAGCAATGCTGGATCCGAGCCATGTCTGCAACCTACCCCACAGCTCACAGCAATGCCAGATCCTTAACCCACTGAGCAAGGCCAGGGACTGAACCCACAACATCATGGTTCCCAGTCAGATTCATTTTCACTGCGCCACAACAGGAACTCCTTACTCCTTTCTTTATATTCAGAGACACAAAACCTTTATCTGAGTATGTGTTATCCCAATTGGAAGATATTGCATATTTTATTTAGCATCTTATTTTTGTTGTTGTTGCTTAAGAAATCATAGACATCTCCAGTGTAGTAAATGTTGATCTATCTAATTGTTTGCAACAGCTACATGATACTAAGCAGATGAATATGCCGTAATTTATTCACTCTGTATTTTCTTGAGCATTCAGTTTTGATTGAGGAATAATTATCAGGGGAGAAGGATGTCATGAAATACACGGATGGGATTTTTTTCAATAGACAGATAAGAGAGATTGACAGAGTAATAGATGGTGAGTGGTAAGCATGAAGAAAGAAAATGCATTTATTAAGTAATCCAACATATAAAATATATTCAGTTAATAGCTTTTCGAATTTATAGTAGTGTGTTCATATGTCATAGAGAATATTTGGTATGTTATTTTGCGGGACTAAATATCTAAAACTGAACGATTGAGTAAAACATGATATGATGCGACATATGACAATGTATAAAGACAGCAGACACAAACTGCAATCTACATGAGGTTTACTGACTCATTGCAAAGAGGAAGACAGCACCCCAAGACCAGAGGACATTTCCCCAAAGAAGATCATACTGTTATTATAGGATTCTGGAGAAGAATGAGATTTAGCTAAGATATACGCCAATCCATGTCTCTTTGCAGCTTTATTGGGGTGCAATTGATATACCCAAACTGCACACATTTAATATGCGTCATTTTACAACATGGCATTTTCTTCCTAGGAGGGTACCTGACATTCATGGTAACTTAATGAGTTATCCTATCATCCTTATGCCACAAGAGGAGGAATCCTGCTGAAGTGAGCAGTTGGAACGCAGTCATTTGTCAGCCCATTTAGGCCCGACCTTATGCTCTTCAGATCTGAAAGCTTTGGCAGAAAGTATAATATATCTCCATTGTTGTCCGAAAATTCACTCTCTTTTTCTTGTAACTAATCCCCTACTCTAACCCAGGAGTCCTGATTTATTGTCACACAGATAATTTTATGTTCATCTTTCTGACCAAGATACTTTGTCCAGGAAATAGTTTCCTCACTGAGGCTTAAACTATTGGAAACTAAAGCCTGCATTATTCCTTTCTAGACTGAGTCCAAACCAGAGACTTCTTCACTGAATTAAGTACCAAAAAAGGAGGGAAGGGCATGAACACAGATTAAATGCAAGTTTTAAAGTCGTGGGTTTACCGTTACATCTAAAAAGTATGTTAAAATTCTTTCTTGGTGTGGAATTACTCTGACGTGCTCATCGGTTGAGGGTTAGTACTTTCCTCTTTAGGTCCTAAGAGATTATAGAAATATAAACCAGTCACTTTTCTCTTTATCTCTACACAAATACCTAACTGATTCATTTCTTTCTTTCCTTCTTTTGAAAACTAAACTAATCCATTTAGACAGGAGCAAGTTTATGTTGTTTTATATTTGAACTCAGAATCTGTCATAAACGAACAGGTGCATCTGTTCAGAACCCTCACCTCTTTAGATGTAAGGCAAAAAGAGAGAAAAATCCACTTCCAGCCCAATGGCAGTAGAATCCACGTATAAAATACAATAACAAGTGAGGTTTCCGATTTCAAGTAGATGTGGTCAAAATTGAGTTCAAAATCACATTCTGTTAGGTGTCTTCTTTCTGCTCCGTACCTGCCCGGCTTAATACAGTAGCCACTGCTTGGTCCAAGGTAAGGGCCTTGTACCTTTTAAATAGGAATTAACAAAAAAAAATATGAATTAATGAGAACTGAACATGCAGTTGCCTGGTAGTACTACTTGGTCAAACTCTCAAGGGTTCAGCAGCCACGGGGATGATGACTGTTCTACGCTGGTCTCTCTTACCTTATGGCATTGAACATCTCTTAGCCTTGTAGAACAATTCTCTTGAAAAAATACAGTCCATACAATCATCACAACATTTCTGTGAGTTGAGTGTTTTCCCTGTTTTGAAGATTAAGCAGCTGAGTCTCAGAGAATGGAAGACGCATCAAGTTATCCACCTCTGAACCTGGAAGACTAGGCAAAGACTAGAAAGACTAGGTATTTCAATCTTGCTTTGTTTTAGTGCAAAGAAAGGGCTTGAAAATCCATTCTAGGCACATTAACTAGTTTTCTACTTTCCTCAATATGGTCACGTGTATGGCATACCCTACCTATGTCTTGTTTACACAAATCAAGAAGGGCTTTATAAAATGTTTCAGGTGGAGTCTCCCACCTCCAGCCCCAAGAACACCTCACTTTCAAGACATAGGTAAAGGGACTTCTTTGCAGGTGATTCTCTACCTACATTTAAAGTGTGTTCTAAAATCAAGCCTCATGGACTCAAGGACAAAGCTCTAATTCGAGCAAGACTCATTTTTTTTTTGCATGGATATTTGCGTGTTTAGTTTGGTTGTGGTTTTTTGTTTCTTGAAAACCTGAGTGTCTGGTTTTCAAGAGAAAAGAGTCTGAGCATTCCTTTACGAATCTGTTGGGTCTTGACACTGTAGATGATGGGGTTCATCAAAGGTGGGAAAAGGATGTAGATATCGCCCATAAGGACATGGACCACTGGGGAGAGATGCTTGCCAAATCGGTGCACCATTGTTAGGCTAACAATAGGAACGTAGAACACGAGGATAGCACAAATGTGGGAGATACAGGTCTGAAATGACTTGTGCCGCTCCTCCTGAGAGGCAATTGCCAGCACTGACTTAAGAATCAGGACATAGGAGAAGAAAATAAGAACAGTATCTAACAATGATGTGCAAATAACGAGCATCAGGGCATAGTAGCTGTTGAATCGGATGTCCGAGCAGGCCAGGTGGAGAAGGTCCTGATGCAGGCAGAATGAGTGAGAGAGGATGTGGGGACGGCAGTAATAGAAGCCCTTCAGACGAATGATGGGGGATATAATAAAGAAGAAACTCCTACCTAGGATGGTGAGTCCAATTTTGATAATTCTGGAATTAGTCAGGATGGAGGAATAGCGCAGTGGATTGCAAATTGCAATATACCGGTCAAAGGCCATGGTAAGAAGAACAGAAGACTCCATGCAGGACAGACCGTGGATGAAATAGGACTGAGCGATGCAGGCATCCAGGCTGATCTCTTGCATGAGTCCCCACAGGACCCCCAGCACCGTGTGCACGGTGGACAGCCCCATGCACAGGTCCGTGACGGCCAGCATGGCCAGGAAGTAGAACATAGGCTCGTGCAGGCTGGGCTCCGTCCGGATCACATGCAGCACCAGGCAGTTACCCAAAAGCATCACAGCGTAGATACAGGAGAAGGGGATGGAGAGCCAGGGATAGTGCTGCTCCAGACCAGAAAATCCGGTGAGAAGAAAGGAGGAGAAATTCATGCCAGAGCTTACAGGAGCAATCGTTTTGGAGCTGAGATACTTTTTCTAGGCAGCAGTAAAGTATTTTTCAAAGCGAATGCTCCAATTTCGGATGAGGTAGCTAGAATTTCTAGGTAAACCAAATTATGCTAAAAGTTAACTAACATTACAAAATGTGGTCAAGCACCTCTGTCTTTTAGAGGCGTATTATCTGCTGGCTGGAAGAGAATGGTGTCCTGCTCCAGAATTATTCATCCATGGGCTGAGTACAGGGATGTCTGGAGAAACCGCAGGTGAAAATGTTTCAAAAAGGATATATTACCCGGGACATTTTCCGGGAGATGCTGGTACCCGTAGAATTGAGAGAGAGGATTCTCCAAAGAATTATTAGTTTTCGCCTTTCGATTCCCTCAGCATTTAAAGTGACGAGTACCAGGTGGCCTTTAAGTATCCAAAGTCCCTTGAGGTAGTCGCTTTGCACCCATGATTTCCCTTCTTGTGCTGCCTCCGAGTGTATCTTTCCCCTCGTAGGACTCAGTGACGATGTGTGTTTTCTCCCACTCCAAATGGCAGAGCCAGCAGTTATATTTTCCACGTTGGGGATAAGCAGAGAGGGGCATTTTTGCATGAGACCTTAGGTGAAGGATTTCCCACAGGAGTTCTTGCTCCAGGAGGTGGTCCACCCATTCGCGCTCTGAGACTTCGGTGGAGACATTCAGCCCCTGACATCAGCCCAGCCTTCTCCACCCCTGCATCCACTCATGTTATCAGCTGGTTAAATAGCCACTTAAAAGGCTTTTATGGAAAGGATGAGCTGTTGTTTTCTCTGGCTTAGAACCTGCCATTCTACAGCTCAGGAGACTGGTGCCGAATAACTAGCCTTTTTAAAGGACCCAGTGCCACGGAATTGATTGGCTGCTTCTTCCCATTGTTTTCCTGATGTCCATGCTGGCCCTGGGAGTCATCCCCAAAGATGTAAAGGTTTTTATAATGTAGGCAGGTGTTTAAAAGTCCTATTGAGTTTCGTGTTTGTTGTAATTGTTCCAACATGTCAAAGTAGCTTCAGATTCTGCAGCTTCCTTTTGTGACTCTTCATCTTTGTCGTCCTGGCCTCCCAGGCAGCTCCTCAGGCTGAATGTGCCCTTACCCCCTGCCCCCTCTCCTAGGAGCCTGGTTATTTTTATTGCCTGCTCCGAACTCAGCATTACATAACATGGTTCGCAATTCTTCATATATTCCACTCATTGAATCCTTAAAGTTTCTTTGCCCTTTGAGGAAAAATTCGGTAGCCTTTGAACGCGTATATTTTTCAAAACAGCATCGCTCTTTTGTCATGAGCTTTTTCTCCTGATGTTTTCTCTGCCTATGGTGTTCTCCGGAAGTTTTTGCTTCTTTTTTTGAAACAATCTTGCAATTGTTCCTCTTCCTCTCAATCATCATTTTGCAGGAAACTCCTTAACAGGAGAGATTTCCCCCACATACCTATTATTTTGGTAACATATGTTTATCTTTATGGATCTTATTCAATTTGTAATTTCATATTCATTAGCCTACTTGTCTGATTAATGTTTCTGTTACCCATTGAATCGTAAGTTCCCTGAACAATGTTCATTCACTGTAGTAGCCTGAAATTTACACAGCCAAGTCCCCACCCGCCCTGTGATTTTAGTCTCATGGATACAATTGTCTACTTGATATCTCCTTCTGAGTATCTCATCTACAAATTCTATTTATGACCATCAAATATTCGATTTTCCATCAAATCAATTATCTTACTATTTCCTCCTAATATCATAAAATAGTTATACTGCTGATTCTTGCTGGCCACACCCTACCAGTTAGGCATCATCATATGTAAAAAGATTTGTGTGATATATAAAACAGGTGCAGCTCCAGGAATTCTTGCTCACCTTGGACATAACACTCAGAATTCAAACATGCTTCCATCATGCCCTGCCTGACCCAGACATACAGGCCAGCCCCAGGGATTGATGACAAAAATGCAAACATTCTGGGAATTGAATGCAAACAGGCACTGAAAGCACATACTCTCATTCAAGCTTCTTCAACCTAGCCACAAATATTAACGGCGCTGCCACAAAGATTTTAGCAGTAGCAGAGCAATTCATGCTGGAGCGTCTTTGGTGTTCTGCTCTGAGACGTAGGATGGGACTCCGGAGAGGAGAGTGTCGATGAGACTACTAAGTGAAGATTTCAAGAGGAAAGTATTCAGATGTGCCACGTGCTCTACCTGTCCTAAAAAAAATAATAATAAAATAAATAAAAATTAAAAACATTTAAAAAATCATTTCCCAAAACATCAGGCTGTGCTGTGTAACCACCCCAGAGTCAGTGTGCATAATTCTTCATTCTAAATTTCTAGCAACCGGAACGATGTTTGGCATAAAATAGATAATTAGGACAAGCAGTGATGAATTTCAGTCCCAGGCAGTGATAGAATCATGGTATCTCTGTGCAATCTGCAGGAAGCATATCGGTCCTGAAATTAAACAGAATATTTTTTCAAGGAAGGTTTTTCCTATATTCTCAAATTCAAACCGACCTACATGTTCAGGCATCCGTCTGTTTTTCTGTCCTTGGGAAACGATTCCTGACTGGTAATGCCCCATAGCCCTTGCTGACCCTAAAGGCACAGAGGAAGAGGGGTGAGTTTAGAAGTCAGTACCTTTACAATTACATTGAATAGAAAACTTCTCTGTTTGTCAGGACATTCCAGATTTTTGTTTGCACTTCAGCATAATTATTTAATGGCACGCATACAGGACCTGCTTTGAAAAATACATTATGTGATCACTCTGATGGATGGTTCCTCTAGCAGTCTCACCTGGAAACCAGCAGGGGGCAGAAGCAGGCCATGAATTTTTTTTCCTTTCTTTTAAGATGCATAAAGCAGGTTTGTTTCAGAAGTAAGCAAATATGAGTGGGACCAAGCCTTTAAGGGTTTGGCATGGCTGAAAAGATAGGAACCTGCTTTAAAGCTAGCTCGAAGAACTGACTGTTCAGGAGTTCTCAATATGCTTGCATCAGAGATAGTCTATTCACCACAAACCCCGAATAGGCTTAAATTCCCAGTTTCCATGAATAGTTACAACTACTCATTGTTTCTCATGCTCTCCTTTATTATACATTATTTGCATATTTATATATGTGATTTTATGTTTTCATTGTATATCTATAAATAACACTCTCATCATGATTCAAATATTGAAAAAATGATTTACCAAAATTTAGAAGTATGATAAAAATTATACTGCGTTAATACATCAAACTGTGGCCATCTGGTTGTCTGAGAAGTTTTCATCATGATTTGTATGATTTGTTTAGACTATGACATAAATGCACTCTCAGGGGAATTTAACTATTTTAATACTTTATATTTAAGAAAATGTGAGAGAACTTAGTGAAAATCAGACATATTCAAATGACAAAGGCTGAGTGAAAGATGAAAAGCAAGCAGAAGACTACGAAGGGCCTGACAACTAAATCTATGTTTAATTATAATAACCAGTTACATTTGCAGTATAAATATTTCAAGTGGTACACATAATTCAAATGCTTACCTGGAGGAGTTCCCTTGTGGCACAGTGGGTTAAGGACCATCGTTGTTACTACTGTGGCTCAGGATCCCTGGCCTGGGAACTTCCACATGCCACAGGAGCAGCCAAAAAAAAAAAAAAAAGTTCCATGAAAATTACAAAATAGGCCAAGATAGTCTAATTCAATCCTTTCATTTCAAGATAAAGAAACTTGGAGGAACTTTCTAAGAAACTGGGTACCAAAATTCCAGCCACTAGACTCCAGGTCCTGATGCTCTCCAGGTATGTCTGTGGCTTCAGTGAAACCATCTAGAATAACAATCTTCTATCACTGCTCGTGCTCTCGGATCCTCACAGAGAGGAAGGGAATAGCTTTGCTACCAACAACGACGATAGCAAATACTGTCAGATGAAATGAGTAAGGTCTTCAGACAGAGACCTAGAAAACATCCAGATATTATGTAGAATTTTATTACATCTAGAATCAAGGTTTATTCAAGGAAATTCAGATGGTCATCTTCACCTGCTTGATAGTGAGACTTCGCATCCCTGTCCTGCCATTAACGTGCAGCTCCATCCTCCTCTAAAAGAGGAAGCTCTCCGTCCCCAGATTTGCAGCTTCATGCTCGACAGGGAGAGCAGACTGTATCAAGAGGCAGGTGAGCACAATCTTCAACTTAAATGCACCAAGAGCTGCATCCTATATCTGCGTGGGAATATTCTATTGCCACATTCATCTGAGAAAGAGAACGGTAGAGGTAACTGAGCATCTTTAAAGAAGCAGAATGTGCTTGAACTAAATTGCTTATATTTTTGTGAGGGCAAAAATGACATATTTTTTTTTTAACCTCCAGCACCTAGAACAGTCTATATGTATGTAGGTATTGCCTTTGTTTTAGGGCTGCACCTGCAGCATACGGAGGCTAGGGGTTGAATCGGAGCTGTAGCCTCCAGCCTACATCACAGCCACAGCCATGCCAGATCCCAGCCTCGTCTGCAACCTACACCACAGCTCATGGCAACACTGGTGGATCCTTAAGTGAGGCCAGGGACTGAGCCTGCGTCCTCGTGGATACTAGTTGGATTGGTTTCCGCTGAGCCACGGCAGGAACTCCCAGACTTCCATATTTCATAGGTTAATGTGTAGGACTGGTCTAAATGCTTATTGAATAAAACTGAACTAAAGAGGTAAAGAGTGGCGAGTAACAAAATTTCTCTCATCGTGCACATAGAAGAACAGGTAAAGACTCGAGTGTGCAATTGTAGGTTTTTTCCTGGATAATCTAAGAAAAATGGAAGCGTACACAGCGAGGCTGTGGGCATGTCCTAGCAGCCAGCAGACCAGATTAGACTCTTCTATCAATTTTGCCAGTTATCTTGGCAAAGAGAAGTGGCGACCCTTAACAATCTTTGACTTTTTCTTCACTTTGCGTTTTGTTTTTCTGAATACTCCTTGGCTTTCAAAGGTGCTTCATTTGATGTCTTGTTTGCTTCCTTGCACACTGAGTCAAATGTGGACCCGTGACTCTGTGGAATGTTCAACAAGAGACAGGGTCCATCCCAAGTCCAGAGTCTGAAGACGACAGACAGGAGTTTCGGGTGAGGCCCATTTGACAACCTGAGACATTTCACAGGGCCCAAGGACTCACTGCAGATCCAGCTTCTGGGCACGGCAGGATTTTTTAGACCTTTTTTAGAGTGTATCAGCAGCAATGCTTCTATGCTCTTATTATCTCTTCTTGGAAATACTCAGCAACAGCAACATGTAACTGTGTAATTTACAAGAAAACATGAACAGTTGCTAAGTATGTTAGAAGTGACAACAATGTAAGCAGGAAAGATAAATGGAAACAATAGGTGTTGAGAATCTGCTATAAAGTCAGCCTCTGGGCTTGAATCTGAAATGTTTCGTCATTATGCTCATCATGGAAACAAAACAAAAACAGTGGAAGTTATGTGAACCATCTTTCTGTGGGATGTGGGAAGACAATAAATATACACCGTTTGTTTGCCCAGCATCTGAATAATCTGAAAAAGATATCAGATTTATACAGAGGGGAAGTGGTTAATGCAAACAGTGATAAAGTCTGCCCTGCTGTTTTAGTGATTTCATAAGCCTCTAAGCACTGCTTCATCATTCACTAGTTCTCATCGGGTTTTTCTTACATATGACCCTATGTACTCTAAAGTGACACAAGCACCTGCTGTGTGTCAGGTGTGTCAGTTATCAGTGCATTGCCTCTTGATTCTAATCCACTCTTAATTGCCCATTCTGTGATAACAGAGGTAGACTCTGATACAAGTTCTGACAAAATTCTCCTTTGCCAATGGGCACCACATTAAACTTTCTCAGGAGAGTGTTCTGGAGAGAAGCACCGAGGAGAAAGGGGATCCTCTTCTTAGTTCTGGTGTGGTTCTCCAGGCAGCTCCCTGCCACCATCTCCGTTTCTACAGCACCAGGCTATGGCAAGGTGCTCAGCCTCTCCAGGGCCAGGCTCCACCACACCTGGCTTTGCAGTGGAGGACAGCCAGGGCAGCCCCGCCTGCAAACAGCTCCCTCTGACACCCTCTTGGGTCCCTTGGTCATCAAGTGATGCTTTTCTGCAGTTTTCTCATGAATCCTTCCTCCTGTGATACCTTGATGGCGGTGCTGCTCCTTCACGTGAGTAGCTTCCCCCGGCAGCCAGGGAGCCGATTTTTAATACATGCTGCTGACACGGCACTCCAGGGGGTGGCTGTGTATACTCCTCCCTTCAGGAAGCTTTGCAGCCTCAATTTGTTGGCAGCGATGCCCTGAGCTTGGGCATGCTCTCTCACCCTGTCCCTCGCTTGCATGCTCTACCTCAGCACTAGGAACAGTAACTGCTTCCTCTATCTTCTTCTCTCGGAGTTTTCGAGTCCTCTTCACTCCTTATCAGTCCGTCTTCCTTTTCTTCAATCTCCTCTTCTACATAACGATGGATTTCAGTCTCCTCATTGGACCCCGACAGATACATTCAGCTGTGGCCATTCGGGGATGAACAAATCACAGGGATCCCTGCATGTAAGCGGGGCAGTTCAGGGGTGGCACCAGACAAGAAATAACATTTCCAGTTATGATTTTTCCCTTGTGGAAGACAACTATTTCAGGCATCATTATCAGTGATGGCCCTTCTACCCTTATTATTCCTGGAAACAAAAGCACAATTTAGTTTACTTTGGCTGAGCCATGCGTCAAACATTGTAAAGTGTCAGATGTTGCAATAACTTTTTGTTCGTACGCTTGATCTCATTGAATCATTACCTCGCACCAAAAGATGGACATATATCATTTGGGATATTTTACAGGTTAGAAAAATGAAGGTCAGCAAACTTAGCTGATTTTTCATAAGGTCAGAGCTAATAAGTGGTAATGTTTTCAAGTCAGGCTGTCTGATATCAAGATCACGTTCTAAACGGTTATATGTGTTTTATTGTCAATTAACTGTGGCCATCTTATGTATAATGGCTGGATTATATCCTCTTGCTTGTGAATTTTTCATTTTAAATATACCCTCCACGTGTTCACCAAAATTTCTGTTCATACCCATATTCTATTTATTCCATCATATTCTATCTATTCTGTTCTGTTCTGTTCTGATCTATTCTATTCCCTCCCTTTTCCATTCCAGGGCAGTTTTGCTTCAGTGGGTTTTCCTACTTACTCAAAATTCAAAGAATACCCAGACATCAGGGATTTGGCATATGCTATTTTCCCTTTCTTAAAGTTTTATTTTATAGGTGCACCTGCGGTATATGGAGGTTCCCGGGCCAGGGTTGAATCCCAGCCACACCTGTGACCTACAGTGCAGCTGCAGGAATGCTGGATCCTTTAACCCACTGAGTGGGGTCTGAGATCAAACCTGTGCCTCTGCAGCAATCCGAACTGCTGCAGTCAGGTTCTTAACCCACTGTGCCACAGCAGGAACTCCCTCTCTTTCTTTCCCTTTTTTTTTTTTTTTTTTTTTTTTTTAGGGCTGTACCTGTGGCATGTGGAAATTCCCAGGCTAGGGGCTAAATCAGAGCTACAGCTGCCAGCCTACACCACAGTCACAGCAGCACAGGATCCAAGCATTGTCTGCAACCTATACCACAGCTGCAACCTTACAACGCCAGATCCCCCACCCATTGACTGAGGCCAGGGATTGAACCTGCATCCTCATGGGATACTGGTTGGATTCATTTCCTCTGTGCCACAATGGGAACTCCCAACCCTCCCTTTCTGTTCTGAGTTGTTTCTCCTTCGGATAAGTATCTGCTTATCTTTATCACTCATTTCACACCAAGGATGTCACCCTCTGATCCCATCAAGCCTTGTACACGCATCTACGGTCACTTGTGAGATGCATTGCCTCCAGAATCTTCCTAACTAGATTCAGGGTTGGCATGCAGGAGGGGACCAGGACTACTTGAAATTCATCTCTTATTTCCAGAGTCAAGCAGCTAGAGATGTGGCTCCTGAGCGAGAACCTTAAATTGGCCTGCATGGCTGCCGGTAGCACCATGCTAACCATGACAGACGCAGAGAGACTAGTGGGGACAGACGAAGGAAGAGCGCCAGCTCCCAGTCACCTCCTGGATGTGGACGCCCGAGCATCCTCAGGAGAATGGACTCCACTGAGTGTAAAAGCCCATGAAAGGTTCCGGGACAGCAGTGAAAAATCAAGCCCCTTTTTAGAGTCTCTTCAGTCCTCTGTGTATCACAGCCCTTCTTCCAGCAGAGGCTGTGAAAGGCTGAAGGGAAGAGGCAAAAACTACCGCTCCTGTGCGCTCTGTCCTGCCTGCGCATCTTTATAAGATGATGGAGGAAAGGACAAGGGTGGCCAGGGGAGGAGGAGCCACGAGGCAGGACAACGTGCAAGGAAAAATCTTAGAGGAACACTGGTGTCTTTAGGCAGAGGAACCTGGTGGATTCCGGACAATCAAAGAGAGAGCAAACAATGACAAGGAAGGTTAAGTGAAATAATTGATTTTAATGAAACATCGCAGTAATCGAACTCCCCAATCAAGCTTGATTCCTTTTCTAAAGGAAAGGAAGAGGTATAAGTATATTCCCACTCACATGCGTGCTTTACAACCACTCCTTTCATGGAGTCCAAGGTACAGAGAGCTTTCTTCAAAGTCTCAATTAGCCCCTCATTTATTTATATTTTTTTATAATACCTTTCATTCCCATATGCCCATCTGAGTGAGAGACACTGAAATAATTTTAAAAAACCAGTGCAATGAAAATAAATGTTTTTATTACGCAGAGGCCAGATGCTCAAAACTCTTCATAATATTTCCATATCCAGTTTTTGGGTTCAGAGGAAAAAGGGCTCCTCCTGGAAATCAGGAAGGGGAACTTAGTGGTACTTATGGGCCAGGGCATTGGCCACACCAGCCACCACCTTCTGAAAAGCAGCCTGCACGTCCGGGTTGAAGTCTTTGCCAAAGTGGCGAGCCAGAACAACCACAATCACGTTGCCCAGGAGCTGTGGGGGAGAGATAAAAAGGAAGGGCCTGATTAGTAGAGGACCAGCTTAGACCCAGGAGTATTTCAGTCTCATTCCAAGCTGAGCCCCTAGAGGATAAACAGAAAGTGAGCTGCCGTGTAGACGTTACTATTGATGTGAATCCACCCATGGCAACCTGAATTACAGCTAGAAATGCTTCTCTCTTTCTACCTTAGTCTTGAATTTATGTTATCCTTTTTATGCTTTAGAACCATGCCAGGAAGCAATAAACATTTTATCCTTCTTGCTTCAAAAGGAAAGAATAAGGGGCAACTGTTAGATAACATTTTTTAAAGTGGCTTAAAAGAAGAAAGTTTTTTTTTTAACAAAACCCTCAAAATAAAAAGTTTAACTTAAAAGAGAGAAGACATCTCAGAGAAAAAACAAAACAAAACAAAACAGAGGAGAACAAGAAAGAGTAAGAGGAAATGATGGCTGTGAATAAGAAGAGGGAAAAGAAACTCAGTGGTCCTGCAGAGTCCCCAGCGATGTAACCAGAATGCTTCCTTTTCATTCTAAACGGCATCCTGCCTTTCAGCCCTCTCTTCATGACACGAGCTCAGCCATGACCAAGGAGCAGAAGGAGAACGTGAGGGTGCCCCAGACTCACCCTGAAGTTCTCAGGATCCACGTGCAGCTGGTCGCAATGCAGCTCACTCAGCTTAGCAAAGGTGCCCTTGAGGTTGTCGAGATGTTTCAGGCCGTCACTGAAGGACTGGAGCACCTTCTTGCCGTGGGCCTTCACCTTGGGATTGCCGATGACGGCATCGGCACTGGACAGGTCCCCGAAGGACTCGAAGAACCTCTGAGTCCAGGGGTAGACAACCAGCAGCCTGGGGGGTGAAAAGAGCGCAAGGCCCGAGGGAGTCAGCACCTGTCAGAAAGGCAGGGGCGGCTCTGTCCCCACCTGCCCACCTCCCGCTCCCTCTCCTGAAGCCCTGGATACCAACCTGCCCAGGGCCTCACCACCAACTTCGTCCACATTCACTTTGCCCCACAGGCCGAGGACGGCCTCCTTCTCCTCAGCAGACAGATGCACCATGGTGTCTGTTTGTGCAGTTGCTAGTGAACACGGTTGTGTCAGAAGCAAGTGTAGGTGGCCGCTGGCCCTGCTCTTCCTTTTATGCCCCCCCCAGCCTCCTGCCCTCCCTGTTTCTGGGAGCAGATTGGCCCAGGCCAGGGCGTGGTTCCACAGGGTGAGGCTTGAATGATGACAGCATACCTGTCTTCGGCGTTCCTGGCACCAACTTCAGACCTTCAGCCCTTCTCTGGGGAGCTCTAGGTCCCATCCTCACAGTGCAAAGTGCTGCTAATTTCATCCTCCTTAGCAAGTCTGTACAGCTTTTAGAGTTGAGTCCCTCGGTAGCAGTCTCTTGGAGACTGCCTCCCCATCTTAGTACACAAACGAGGAATCCAAGGACCAGAACGTGGAGGGATTTGACAACCGTGGTTCAATTTAGGACCATACAGACGAATCCTCTCCTGTGCCTTCTGAATGTGGGAAATAACCACAAGGAGAGTGTGGATAAAACCTCTGCCCAGGTCCTAAATGTGCGTGTTTTTCTCCTCTTCATTTGTATTCAGTCCTGCTGGTAAGAAAACAAATACTCATTTCATTCATGTATCTTCATTCCTTTCTTTCTTCATTTAAACATATGATCAAATAAATGATGGAAAAGTAGTGCAAACTTGAATCACGGTCCTGTGAAACAGCTCCTCTGCGAAGGTTTGGGAATCTGCGGGTGAAAACCTAGAGCTCTCACAATGTGGTAAGAAATACAAAGAAGCAAGAAATAAATTGCAACCCCCAAGTTTTAGTAACGCCGAGGGAGGTGATGTTTCTAAACAGTATAACCAGGGACAGAGAACATGTTTTTTCCCTGCGCTGACCTGGAAAAAGGGCTGGGGAATCAGGGGAGCGTCCCCGTGATTTAAAAGGAAGTGACAGGACCCTGTAAACCAGCTGTCATGGACAAAATAAAAATCATTATAAAATAAAAAAATAAAAGGAGGGCTGGAACTTTGGAGAAGCTTTGCCACCTTGGCTCAGAGTGTTTCTTTCTGCCCCCAGGCCACTTGGCATGCCGTGCTTACCATCATTTCTTTTGTTTAAACTCATCACCCGCAATCCTGTTTCCTCTGTATATTTCGTTTGTTTACACCTGCCTTCACCAGAATTTACCCTTCGACCTACGCAGCTTTTCCAGTATCCTTCCAACATCCCTTCGCCCTTCCTCTTCCCCGCGTAACGCATCCTACCAAGTTCCTAGGCAGGAAGGTCTTCCCAAGCGTCGAGGTCTGCTTGTCCTGCTGAAACACAGGGCTGTGTTCCCTGTGCTGTGCGCTGAGAAGCGCCGAAGCAGCCAGTGTTTCTGAGCCAGCCTCTCATGGGATCTCAGCCCCGGGACCCTGTTCCTCATCTCCCTCCCTTCCATCAGCTCCACCACCTGCAGCTTCTCCCCTTTTCCCGAATTCCCACTCCTTTCCGTAAGAAGAGGGCCATAGGCTTCGAACCGTCATGGTTCGTCTACCTTAGACTCTTCTCCTGATTCAGGCGCCTGGATGTCTAGAATCCACTTCCTGTCTCCTGAGCCATTGCCGGCAACGCGTATTTAAGAAGACTCTCTCATCCTGTCAGCCCTAAGGCTCTGAGCCTCGGACTCAAATGTCTTTAGAAGAAGAAAGGACTCCTCTGTTTCTAAGTGTTTGCGAAGAAATTCATAAAACTCCTACTCTCGTTGCTCAGTTGTATTGTCGCTCCCATTGCTAGATGAAATAAAGACTCCTCGCTTCACCTGCCCCAAGCCCCATTAAGGACAAATTTCACTATGACAATTCTCAGACATGCAGAAAAGGCTTGGCTCTCGTCTGGCTGTCTGGAGGTTGGGGTGAAATTACATGCCCATACAACATGATAGGGGTAAAAAAAATAGCACTTAAACATTTTCAATTTATATTCATTTTGCTAAAATCCTGAAGCCAAGAGGGCCTTACTATTGGTCCATCCCTGGGGAAAAAAAATTCCACATGTTGACTCTGAGGAAAAGAGGTCTCTCGCATGATCTCAATGTTAAGAACAAAAGAAACAATTTTTTAAAAAGCTCCCACATTCGGTGTGACCTTTAGGTTGTGAGTTTCATTTATGAAGTTTAAACTTCCAGGCACTTTATCTTTTGCATTCATACTGTTTTCAAGCCTCTGTTTCACAGCCCTGATATCAGAGGTCAGGCATATTGTATACGCAGCACCTCTTTTGGAGAAGTTGGAACCTATCTTTGCAGGAAACCTGTCATGGGAAACTCCTAGACCTTCCCAAATGAGAATAAGGAAAACATCTATGTTTTCCCGTGAAGAGCAAAATTGCCAAGGCTACACTGCTGTGGTCTTGAGCGACAGAAAGCTGCCTGTCCTTAAAGAGGGGCCACTTCCTGTTTTCAGAAGCGGTTTCCCTAAATTCTCTTTATTTTAATTAATTGATTTTTTTAAGTATAGTTAGTCTACACAGAGTGAGTCAATATTTTTAGAGATTACGCTCCACTTAAAGTTATAATACGGGCTGTATTCCCTATGCTGTGCCTTATTTCCATGTCTTAACATGGTGGTTTTTTTAATACGTGGCAGTTCGTATCTCTTAATCTCCTCTCCCTCTCCCTGACCCTCTCCTTCCAGACTGGAAATCACTAGGTTTTTTTCTCTCTATCTGTGAGTCTGCTTCAGCTTTATTATATTCATTTGTTTGGTTTTTGGATTTCACATGTTAAGGGACAATATACAGCGTGTGTCTTTCCCTGTCTGACTAATTTCACTAAGCATGATACCCTCCAGGTGAATACATGTTGTTGCAATGGCAAATTTTCATTCTTTTTTCAATGGCTGAGTAGCAGTTCATAAATTCTTATATTCTGTCTTCTTTCTTCTGCCTTCCTCTGCCATAGATGGCCTAGGAACCACTCTTTTGTACGAACAGTTAACTGCAGCCGCCAGGGTCTTCGTCTCAGGGCAAGAGCCGCGCTGTCTTTCGTCATTGCCACTTAGTATGACCGAGGGTGAGACAGGCTTCGCCTTCTGTCGCTGACCTTGAAGGGACAAGGCTGCACGTTGTCATAGGCAGCAAGAGATCAGACTTTCCTGGCAAAAGCAGGAGAGGGTGGACAGTGATAAATGGGATTATGTTCAGAGCCTTAAGCTCAAATCCAGATCAGCGCTCAAAGGGTCTGGAATCTTCTTAGCCCACTGCCGCCTCCACCATTGGGAGCTTCCTTGTATGCTGTGGATGTCTGCTCTATTTTAATTTCAGACCAGTGGGCACTAGACATGTGTACACACACGGAGTACACACACAGACACCCTCTCTTTCTCTTGCACGCGCGCGCGCACACACACACACGCACACGTCCCCACGAGAGACAGGGAGTTCTTTTCCCTTACACCAGCCTGTCAAGTTTACCTAACTTCCCGTCTTCTATACCAGTGCAGGCCGGGCGTAATACCATTAAGAGGACGCGCATGGACCTTCTTCAAGGGAATCCTGACGTTCTCATCCAGGGATGTGTGGTCTGGTCATTTGTTTCCGAAACTACGCTCATCTCTGTTGCACGTGCTCTAGTGTTGAGGGTCTTTAATTTTGTAATGGCCGTGCCAGCAGCATATGAACCAGAGATTGAATCCAACCTGGAGTTGCGACCTAGGCCACAACTGCAGCAACGCCAGATCCTTTAACCCACTATACTGGGCTGGGGATCGAACCCGGGCCTCCGCAGCTACCCGAGCCGCTGAGGTCAGAAACTTAATCCACCGAGCCACAGTGGGAACTTCTCGTGTCCAATTTTAAATTCCCCAAGTGGGAGTTGTCGTGGCGCAGTGGTTAGCGAATCCAACTGGGAACCATGAAGTTGCAGGTTTGATCCCTGGCCTTGTTCAGTGGGTTAAGGATCCAGCGTTGCTGTGGGTGTGGTGTAGGCCAGTGGCTACAGCTCCGATTAGACCCTTAGCCCTAGCCTGGGAACTTCCATATGCCACAGGTGCAGCCTTAGAAAAGACAAAAAAAAAAGAAAAAAAAAATTCCCCAAGTAATCATTTCAGCCTTCTAGCCTATATTTTCCAGGTAACATAAAGTACAGTTATCATTTACTCTTATCTCCCAGATGGGCCATCTCTTAGTTACCTCAATTTTAGCTTTCTTTCAAAAATAATGAAGGAAAATAAAATAAAACAAAATAAATAAAATTAAATAAAGCAAAAACACTCCAGGAACAGTGGAACTCATAGAAACTAGGTGATCCATACAGAAGAGTTAAGGAATAGTATAATTTAACTAATTTGAAAAAAAAAAGGGGGGGTCATATTTCTCTCTAAACACCAAAAGGTCCATATAGCCATAACGTTGATAAAGTAGATTCTCATTGTTATAGAACAATTCAGGCCTTCGTCTATTTGTTCCATATTAACATTTCCTCCGTTGGGCTCAGATGTTCATTCAGAGTAAGTGGACTGTGGTGTTGATTTATCAAGAGCAAAGGGGGATATTTCCCAAGTTAAACTAGAAGCTATATGATTTTAGGGGCAGGGTCTTGGCTTCTGTCTGGGCACCCTTTGCAAATATGAGAAGTATTAATTCCTAAAGCCAAATCCTCAAGGCACGTCTCTGAGACTCGAGCAGTGGGTCGTCTGGAATATCATGCTAAATCCCCCGACACTAAATTAGTGGATTTTAAAATCATGATGGTACTCAATATTATTTACCTCTCTTTCTCTCTCCTCTCCTTTCTTCTTCCGTCGGCTCCCCCTCCTCCCCTGCCTCCCCCCTCTCTTTCCTTGCCTCCTGTTTCTTTCCATCTTTCTTTCTTTCCAACGTATAACCCATCTTCATTCAGACACACTGAACATAGTCTGTAAAGCAACGAGATAGGAGGAGACAGAAATAATCATTGGGTAAATTACCAAATACAATTAAATCCAGGATTAGGGAGTTGATTTTTTATTTACAAATGACAAGGAATGAAAACATAAAACAGGCTGCCACCCTCTTTCCATCCCTTGGCCTCCCCGCTCCTGATGTGGAGACACCAACTCCTGGCATAGAGTAATTTTTTGTGCTCGAACCAAATCCTATGTGAGTGAGGTTCTCTCGACTTCTCCATTGTCGGGAATTCAGGCCCAACTTCTTGTCTAGACTCATTGGCCAACTCCAGAGGTGGAGGCGCAAAAGCGGACATGGGAGGTCTTTATGTCTTCATTTCCAAGTGATGCATCCCAGCGTCTTCTTTCGCGGTCTTTCAAATACTTCGATATCTTCTCCTAAGGTGTGAGACTTCCGCTGACTTTCCAGACTCGGGAGTGTGAAAACAATGTTTATAAACTTTTCCTGAGCTGTCTCTTCTTCTAGGATACCCTCTGGGCCTTAAACGTCCTATTCAGGGGTGAAGAGTTCTCAGTGCTTACTGTGTATGATGACCTGAGATGAAACACATACATACATTTTTTAAAAAACCCTCTGCCTTCAGATAATTCAAAATAGAGTGGCGGAGTTCCCGTCGTGGCGCAGTGGTTAACGAATCCGACTAGGAACCATGAGGTTGCGGGTTCGGTCCCTGCCCTTGCTCAGTGGGTTCACGATCCGGCGTTGCCGTCCGTGAGCTGTGGTGTAGGTTGCAGACGAGGCTCGGATCCCGCGTTGCTGTGGCTCTGGCGTAGGCCGGAGGCTACAGCTCCGATCTGACCCCTAGCCTGGGATTCTCCATATGCTGCGGGAGCGGCCCAAGAAATAGCAAAAAAAGACAAAAAAAAAAAATAGAGTGGCAAAGCAGCAAACTGCAATGCTTTGTCTATAACCTGATAGTAAGGGAGAGTTATTATGAAAACACCTGTTACGGAAGGATGTACCAAGTTCTGTTTCAGGGAGAGTAAGGCTACAGTCCATCAACAGGAACATAATATAGATTTTTAAAAGTGCATACAAGTGAGAAGGTCCCAGAACGTCTTCTAGTGTTACCTGTGACAAAAATAATGCTCAGAGGCATTTTACTACCCATGATGAGAAAACAAATGATCAGTGCTTTACTTTTCTATGTGCTTCCTTTTTGTATATTGTAGCATCAACACCAAAGGGATGCTATGTAATGATATGTTTGTTCGGTGTCCTCTAGCTGCAGGAGTTGTAAGACAAGTAGTAAATATTCATTCATTGATTATTTCACTTAATAAATCTTCTCGTACTGTGTAGGGAGGGCCTACTGTATAAGGCTGAGTAGTCATGTGGGGTGATGGAAAAGAGGCAGGAATCTGAGCGAGCGTGGAAGGAGTGGAAGAGGGACAGGGAGAGAGAGCCGAGAAGAGTGGGTGGAGGGAGACGTGAAAGATCTCTCCTTAGGCAATACTGGAAAAGTCCTTGAGGCCAGGGGTGGGAGATGAGTGAGCAAGTGGTGGGTGAGCCCTGAGCTTCACCCAAAATGCCGGGGGGGGGGGGGATTAGTTCTGGAGGTGTTTGGGGGTACGTGAGAGAGAGGTGGTTCCTAGAACAGGAACAGTGGAGGTCGCGTGGCGTTGCCTACTCCGTGCAGGCGAGAGCAGCAGGAGGAAGGAAACGTGACAGTCTCCCGAGCAATCATTGTGTCTCTAACTGAACACATCACTTGGAGAGCAGTTGCTGGAAATGGATCAGCGCATTCACCTGAGGGTTTTGTCTCGGGTTTGAGGTCTCCCTTCGGCCCTCTGTAAGGCCGCTGTCCTCTCTGTAGTTCGTGTCTTCTGCACACTTCTTCTGCTTTGAGGTAGAAGCATCACCTGCTCTTGACCATACATGGCCCCTTCCCTGTCTCATATCCCTTGATGTCGTTGGATAAGACACAAAGGTTCCCCATCTGTAGACCCTCAGGGAACCGTTCACACCTCAAGGGGAGAAAATGAGTGAAATGAACCAGGGAATCGAGCCAGAAGTTCTCTGTGAGGCCAAAGTCATGCCCTTGAGGGTGGACCTTATTTCCCAAGTTCAGAAGATAGAATCTAAGTCCAGTGGTCACCAAGAAATAGTCCAGGGTCTCAGTGGTACTTGTGGGTCAGGGCATTGGCCACACCAGCCACCACCTTCTGAAAAGAAGCCTGCACGTCCGGGTTGAATTCATTGCCAAAGCGGCGAGCCAGAACAACCACTATCAAGTTGCCCAGGAGCTGTGGGGGAGAGATAAAAAGGAAGGGCCTGATTAGTAGAGGACCAGCTTAGACCCAGGAGTATTTCAGTCTCATCCCAAGCTGAGCCCCTAGAGGATAAACAGAAAGTGAGCTGCCGTGTAGACGTTACTATTGATGTGAATCCACCCATGGCAACCTGAATTACAGCTAGAAATGCTTCTCTCTTTCTGCCTTAGTCTTGAATTTATGTTATCTTTTTATGCTTTAGAACCATGCCAGGAAGCAATAAACATTGTATCCTTCTTGCTTCAAAAGGAAAGAATAAGGGGCATCTGTTAGATAACATTTTTTAAAGTGGCTTAACAGAAGAATTTTATTTAGAAAAGCTAAGCACTGAAAATAAAAGTTTAATTTAAAAGAGAGAGGGAAAAGACATTGCAGAGAACAAACAGAGGAGAACAAGAAAGAGTAAGAGGAAATGATGGCTATGAATAAGAAGAGGGAAAAGAAACTCAGTGGCCCTGCAGAGTCCCCAGCGATGTAACCAGAATGCTTCCTTTTCATTCTAAACGGCATCCTGCCTTTCGGCCCTCTCTTCATGACACGAGCTCAGCCATGACCAAGGAGCAGAAGGAGAACGTGAGGGTGCCCCAGACTCACCCTGAAGTTCTCAGGATCCACGTGCAGCTGGTCGCAATGCAGCTCACTCAGCTTAGCAAAGGTGCCCTTGAGGTTGTCGAGATGTTTCAGGCCGTCACTGAAGGACTGGAGCACCTTCTTGCCGTGGGCCTTCACCTTGGGATTGCCGATGACGGCATCGGCACTGGACAGGTCCCCGAAGGACTCGAAGAACCTCTGAGTCCAGGGGTAGACAACCAGCAGCCTGAGGGGTGAAAAGAGCGCAAGGCCCCAGGGAGTCAGCACCTGTCAGAAAGGCAGGGGCGGCTCTGTCCCCACCTGCCCACCTCCCGCTCCCTCTCCTGAAGCCCTGGATACCAACCTGCCCAGGGCCTCACCACCAACTTCGTCCACATTCACTTTGCCCCACAGGCCGAGGACGGCCTCCTTCTCCTCAGCAGACAGATGCACCATGGTGTCTGTTTGTGCAGTTGCTAGTGAACACGGTTGTGTCAGAAGCAAGTGTAGGTGGCCGCTGGCCCTGCTCTTCCTTTTATGTCCCCCCAGCCTCCTGCCCTCCCTGCTTCTGGGAGCAGAGCAGCCCAAGGCATAACAAAAGTTCATTGGTTTGGGAGAATTAAGATGTACCCTCGATCCCCAGTTTCCTTCATCTGAGATAAGGCTTATCTTTTACGTCTTGACTCAGAAGGAAAGGAGGAAGGCAAATTTATTCTCCCCTCTCTTATTTCCCAGCTTCTTTTACCTTTGTCAGCGCCACTTCTACAAATATACCCCCAGGCCCATTTATCCATAATGTTGATAAAAAAATTTCCATATTTTGCTAGTCATAGTATAAAGTAGTATAACTGCTTTTGAAAATATTTGGTAGTTTTTATTTGCAGAATATATGCAAAACCAGTGATCTAGCAATTATGCTTTTAAATATACAGAAATATGGAGTATTATATTTGTAACATTATACATTCGACTCTCAATTTGGTAGCAAATTAGATGTTCCTCATTTACTGAAATAGAAGAATTATGCTATAGTAAAAGGATGAAGGAGTTCCCTGGTGGCTCAGAAGGTTAAGGACCTGGCATCTCCGCTATGGCTTGGGTCACTGCTGTTTCTCAGGTTCAACCCCTGCCTTGGGATCTTCTGCACACTGCGGGCATGACCAAAAATTAACTAATTTGAAAATAAAAGAATGACATATTACACACACAGCAATGAAAACAAACTACGGCTTCATATTCGGCCCTACAGATTAACTGTACAACATCACATTGATTAAAAGGAACAGGGATAATAATTCAAACTGTATGATTTATATATAGAAAGATGGGGCGTGTGACTGATTCTAGTGACAAAGGGGAATATTTTGTGCCAGGAAGAAGCTGTGAGGGATCTGTAATATAGCTATTACAGATAATTTTTCTTTCACCTGAAAGTCAAGTAAAACTATTGAAGAACTCAATGAAGCGAGTGGCATGATTTGATTTGCGTTTTTCAAAAAACTATTCCGGTGTCAGTGTATAAATTGCTTTAGGGTTAGAGGGAATGATAGACGAATAGGATGCTGCTGTGGTGGGGAGGGAAGTCAAAATGCCATCTCTGGTTTCAGGCTTGAGCAATTGATGACATGATAGCCTTTAAGATGAGGGCACAAGAGGAGGCTCAGCAGGAATAAGTGAGCAAACGATCAGGAGGTCAGTCCTGAACATTCTGTGTTCGATGCACTTTTCAGCAGTCTGACTCGAGATATTAAGATAATAGGTATATAGGTCTGAAGCTCAGAAATAATGCAATCCGTTCAAGAATACAGGCTGTAACAGGGCACAGAGGGACGAGCAGAGATCATAATATGTCCTATACACGACCCCACTGGCCTTTCCAAAATGGACAGATATTCCCCTTGAAACCTTGGAACTTGTTTGTGAAGGAGGAATCCTTATCCCAAGTTTCAAAGAAGGAAAATGATTCCGAAAGATATTAACGAAGCTTTTCGAGGCAATGGGTCCATACTTTGAGCTTTGTCTCTTCATTCCAGAGCCCTGACACTTCACACTTATGCAAGGGACTTGGGTACAGGAATTTGGAGTGATTTTTACAAATGTGACTGTGCCTATCGCCAGCTCCAAGCAAGTGGCTTTTAGGCATTTTCTGTTTTGTTCATTCTTTTCCTTTGCGGAGAGAACCTGGCTATCAGCTGGCAGTTCTCCACTCTATTTCTCTGTGTGTCAAGTTCTGCAAGCGTCTTTGCCACACTGGTCCCTTACTTGACTTTTTTCTTAGTTCCATTGCTTCTGGCAAGTTTAAACCTTTACCTCTCTCTTCACTATAACCAGAGTAGATTCCTCAGGTCCAAATTCACAGTAGATTCTACCTTGTCAGGATCCCATACACGGATCCATTTCCATAGCATTTCCTCTTCATTATCTTACTCTCCAGTGCAAGAAACCTCACTGGATCTGCTTTGCTTGTGATGATAGCTTCTTTTTCTGCTTTTTCTGGTTTCTCTAGCAGCCTCTCTAATTTTATACGACCCCACTGCTTGTAAGGGACCAATTTCTCTTCTTTCAGTGAGACCTGGTGTGCTGATTCATGAAGTTGTCATTTCCCACGTAAATGTTCTTTTGTCACCACCAAAGGCTTAATGGAATTAGAAATACAATCAGGTCACGGAGCTAGCAAGTAAAGTACAGATACAAACACAGGCTGCCAGCTCATGGGCCTCAGGGATGGTTCCTCCGCTAACACCCCTGAAGATGCAAGGGAAAATTTAGAGCACAGCCCTTGACTGGGTCTCTAGAAAGTACCACTTTCACTGCATTACCTCTGTTAAAACTGTGTTTCTTATATTAAATAGAAGAGAACTATAGCCCCCAAAGAGCTCCATCCCGAGTTTATAAAACTAACAGCCTATACAGGTGCTTGTGTGCTACCTCTTCACTATCAATAATCATCTCAAAAGAACCCCCATTTCCTCCTTTTGGTAAAGACCTTGTCCAACTCAAAATCTACTTCCGCTTCCTAGGAGTGACCACCGAAGCCACGCTTATCCTATAGAATCTTGTAAGAGTCTTTTCTATATCCTCCCTGAACTCTCAAGCTCCAATATTCCCACTCCCACAGGAGTGCTTTCTTCTAGCTGAATCGTCATAAAAGATAAAGCCAGAGAGACAATACAAAGATATTCTTTATGAAGCATAATTTTTATCCAATGCAAGTTGTCTAGAGGCAGGACATGGCCCCCTCGTCTTCAGGAGACAGACTTTTGGGACACAGGGTGTCCCGTAGGCACCAGCATAGATGGACAGGCAGCTAGTGGTACTTGTGGGCCAGAGCATTAGCCATATCATCTGTCAGCTTCTGCCAGGCAGCCTGCCTCTGGGGGGTAAAGTCCCCTTGCTGAAGTGGGTTGCCAAGACAGTCAATATCATGTGGCCTAGGAGCTGGGGCTGAACAGAAGAGAGTGCATAATAAATAGAGAGCCTTCAGCTGGCCTTGCAGCAAGTAGATACAATATCCATTTCCTCTCTGAGAAGAGTTTGAGCAGCTTTCATGGTCATGCCCCCACAAACATGCATCCTTACAGATTTGACTGCAGTGACCTCCTCGCCCTGAACCCCCATCATGTTGCATCCTTCTCCACACTTGCCCTGTGCAATTCTGACCCCACAGCATCGCTATGGATTGCGTCTCTCATTTTTTAAAGCAGGATCCTAATACTGCCCTCTGTGTAGCCTTGGTCCGCAGTGTTATGTACATTTGCATCATCTGCACACCCATTTGACCAAGAAGCCACTGCCTTGTGTACAAGGGCATCTCATCTTTCCTGGGCTTGCGGAGGCGGGGGAGGGGGGGGGAACCGTGAACAAAGTACTCTTCCTTTGCCCTGCGAGTCCTAATTCAAAACTCAGGAACCACTGAGAAGTGTGTTCATCAATTTTCGGAGAAAACGTCAGTGATCAAAGACACGGCATTCTTCTCCCTGGCTCATTTTGTACTCTCCAGGAGGAAACATTTCACTCAATTTTGGCCAGTGTTCTTCACAACATGTATTTGTTCCAGAAATATCGGATGACCAGTGGCTTCCGCTGGTCGTAGTAATTACTCTCCTTGGTCTTACCTTTGACCTTGGAACAATCTAGCTACCAAAAGCAAGCCTTTCCCTGAAACATTAGCTCTCAAAAATACCTCTATAGAGTAAGCCTTAAGTACTTGTGTTCCCTCCCGTAACCACAGCACAAGGACCTGGGGTGAAAGGCCACAGCACACACATGTGCAGGACTCACCCTGAAGTTCTCAGGATCCACCTGCATCTTGACACAGTGCAGCTCACTTAGACATGCCAAGGTGCCCTTGAGGTCACGTGTGTGCTTAAGGGCATTTCCAAAGGAGGTCAGCACCTTCCTGCCGTGGGCTTTGACCCTGGGGTTGCCCATGACTCCAGAGTCAGAAGACAAGGTGCCAAAATTGTCACAGAACCTCTGGGTCCATGGTGGACCCCCAGGAGCCTGTGGGGTTGATCACAATCACAGAGCAGGTGGGAAGTCAGAGTTTATAAGAAACCTGACCAGTCCCTCTTTCTGGAACACTTTCTGTCCCCTGCCCTGCCCTCCAGTGCCTCCCTTCCCAGACTCCTGCCTCTGACCACTCCTACATTCTCCTTACTCTGCAGATAACAACATCCTTCTCCTCCGAAGGAAGACGAGCCATGGTATCTGGGAGTTGTATGGTAATCACAGAACCAAGTCTGTGGCCTCTTCTCTGTGTGGTCTTTTATTCCTCATTTCTGGTCCCCAAACCCTTACTTTCCCTAATTAAATGAGATCATGGGTCAGCGGTTCCAGATTCATATCCAGGGATGGGGTTTGGACCAGGGAGGGCTGGCCAGTTGGACGTGTGCATCTCTTGCCGTGTTCCACGACCCCTCAGAGGGACCATTCTGTTCGTGCTCAGTGTGATACTTCACCTCCCTCTCCTCTTTCCTCTTACAACTCCTGCCTCCCCCTCTCTCTAGCATGCAGCTCCCATCTCAAGATCCCACCACCACTATCCTACAGTGACTGAGAGCTGATGATGGAACATGGCCTAAAACTGAGGATGGTAAGAATTATGAATGTTTTAGGCCTTGGGTAGGGAGTTGTGACAATGTATTATTCTGATTTTCAAACCATCTTTTTATGGAAAATGTGCCAGCACCTTCTTGGTTCCCAGCTCTCTTAAGATTATACACTTGGTGCACAATTTCATTTCTCATAGTAGTAACAAACCCATCTGTCCAACCTTAAAAGGAATCGGGATATGAGAAAATTAGGTAGGTTAGGGAAGGGTCGGATGTTCCTCCAGCATCTTTTAATTTATTTAAGAGTCAGCACACTTGTTTGAGCAAGGTACGCCCTCTGAGTCATTGGAGATTCCATGTGTCTAGCAATTTGTGTCAGAAAATACAAGTGTTTACATTTGAGAAAGAAGAGTGCTTATGTGTTCAGTACAAGGCATAGAGGAATATTCCATGGCGTGATTTGGAGGCAGTGGCTTCCAAGGCTCACTGATGTCTCCTTGTTCCGCCGTATCCTTCCATTTACCCATGTCGTCACTTCTGACATGGCCTAAATCCTCACGGATAAAGCTATTTCTTTATGAAAGCCATCTCCCTGTCTTTCAAACATTCATTCCCGTGTGTTCTCAAGCATTTATTCAGTAGCTATTTGTTGAATGACAATGTGTCATAATTGTTCCATGTACAGAGGATTTAGGATGGACAAAGAAAACTTTCCTCTTAAGATTTATAATTTGGGAGTAGAAGATACAAAAATATGAATAAGCAAACCAATCAACAAAATAATACGTTATTACCCTTTGCTGTGAAGAAAAATTAATATCTGGACTTGACGAGAGTGGAGCACAGGTACATCAGAAGCAGTCTCTCTAAGGAGGCAGGCTTTGAGCTGCGGCCAGAGTGGAAAGAGGGACTCTCCCATGGGAAATGGTTGGGATGGAAACGCCGAAAGTTGGAAGAATGGAATCCCAGTCTCAGAGGAAGGTAAAAAGAGCCATGGTATGATGGAGAAGGGAATAGTGGACTATGTGGCGGATGGGTAATTAATTTGACATACTTAGTAAAGGTGAGAATGGCAGAAAGTATTATTGCCGAGAAAGCATAAACCTTTGGGATTTTAATCCTGGTAATGCAATAATCTCTAAACCCTCTGACTCTTGGCGAGAATAGCATTCCAAGAATAACCTGTTTATCATATTATTTTGTTCAGGTGGCTTTTATTGCTTATCGATAAGTAAGCATCCTTTCACCTGTGAAAGATCTGAGCCATCTAGACCTGCGTGTGTATGTGTGTGTGCCCATGCACACACACGTGGAAGGAATGCAGGTTTGTCTTCAGTTAAGTTGTCATGATGCGGCAAATTCTCGATCTGAATCCAGATTCCCTAGTGAATAAAGAATGCGTCTTCTGCCAGCCACTTCAATGCCACCGTCCCTGACTCCTTGATGTTCAGAGCCAGAATAATAGTCGAGGGGCAAGAAAGAGGAAAAGAGACTGATTGATTAAAAATACACATTGGGAGTTCCCGTCGTGGCGCAGTGGTTAACGAATCCCAGTAGGAACCATGAGATTGCATGTTCGATCCCTGGCCTCGCTCAGTGGGTTAAGGATCCGGTGTTGCCGTGAGCTGTGGTGTAGGTCGCAGACACGGCTTGGATCTGGCGTTGCTGTGGCTCTGGTGTAGACTGGTGGCTACAGCTCCGATTAGACCCCCAGCCTGGGAACCTTCATATGCTACGAGTGCGGCCCTAGAAAGGACAGAAAGACAATAAAATAAAATAAAATACACATTGTTCTCATTTGTTGACTGACTACCTGACTGTGAAAAGGTTAAGGGCCGTGAGGAGCCTCTGTTTCCTCTGTTTAGAGGCATAATGAGAGACTACAGGGCTCAGAGACTGGTGCTGGTGACAGTCTGAAACTGTAATCATGGATTTCTCATCCTTGTGGTGGAGACAAAAGGTCAAATTCAAAAGTAATTTACAGGACTGATTCTTTCCTTTATAGTAGGATGATTTTTTATTTTTTAATGATTTTCATTTTTTCCTTCATAGTTGATTCTGATCAGTGTGCGGGGAGCAATGAAATGCATACTCGTGTTCCATGGGCCAATTATTGGCCCTCTGACTGCAAGTGTGAAGGTTTTCATCCTTGATATGAGAGTGTGACTCAAAGTCTGAAGGTCATGATGCCCTGAGCAACCTGGCAGTACCTCCCTCAAGAAAGATTCAGTTAATGCCAGTCTTACCTGGGATTCCTCATGCCCTTGCAGGCCTCTTCTTGGCAGACCCAGGCTGGGAGCTTTCCTAGCTAGGTGTCACCTGCCACACCTCCTTCCTCCTCGTCCATGCCAACCAGTCAGAAGACATGTGCCCTTACTCTCCCTTGCCCACCCCTCACTTTCTGCTGACCTCCCTGCTCTTCCTGGGTGCAGGCCGTTATGTGTGTTCCCCTGAGGTAGCACCCACATCCATCTAGTCTCTGAAAATTTTAATTTCTTCTGTGTGCATTCCGTAGCTTCCTTCCCCCCAAATCTTATTTCTTGCGTCATTTAAAGGTCTAAGAATATTTGTTTACTCTTACCAGTAGCATGGTAAGAGCTCTTATTTTTATATTCAAGGCTTTGCACTATTTAGTCTTTCTTCATACGCTGCCTGTGTTTCCCTCTCTCCTCTACTTCCAGAGACCCTTTTTCTGCAAGTTACCGAGCCTGCCCTGAATGGCTGCTTTTAGACTATGAGCCTTTGTTGGTGCCTTATCTCCTACATGAGATCTTGGTCATCAGTTCCCCCCCCCCCCCAGTGCACATAATATCCTAATCTAACTTTATTTTAATGCATGTTACATTCAATCAGGATACAATGCACAGTGGGTTCGAGGGTCACAGCTGTGGCTCCGTCCGGAGACAGCAGAATCCTTTAGACAAGAGTGTGCTTTTGTCAGTTTTTGGAGACGTTGGGGGGAGACCTCAGCCATCCCTCAACTCATCGCCTTATCTCCAAATCAGTCTCATAAGACAGATGAGAGTGTAGCCGATTCAAAGTGTGTGTGAGAGCAAACTGAAAGAGTAACCCTAGCCTAGACCATGGATGCCCACAAAGCGTTTATTTTTTTCTTTCAACGGAGCCCCCTGACCCCACAGATCTGCCTTGTTTTGTCCCAGGCTCTGCTTACTACCTCCTTCCTTCCCCCGACACTACGTTCCTGTCCCATAACTCCCTGCCTGCTGAACTGACCATTTCCCACCTCATCTCAGTTGGGAAAACTTCTTGTCCCGTCGTGGCATCTTCCCAAAATCATCTAGCCGCCTTCCCTGCTGTCCCTCTTCTGTCGACGAGACCCCACACACGTCTCAAAGGGCTCCTGTTTCTCCCCATGTCTCTCCCCCCCACCCTCACCCCCCGGCAATGAGCCTCCCCTCCGGCAACACAGGAGCAAATGATGGAGACAACAGTAAGTTTTGATCACTGAACAGAATGAACTTTATTAAACAGAAGCTGTGTTCTCAAGGCCAAACCCCAGTCCCTATGTGCGGAAGGAAGGAGTTGGGGACACAAATGGCTCTGGGGCACTGAAGATTCAGTGGTACTTGTGGGCCAGAGCAGTGGCAACACCAGCCACCAGCTTCTGCCATGCAGCCTGCACTTCAGGGGTGAACTCTCTGCCAAAGTGAGAAGCCAGAATAATCACTATCATGTTGCCCAGGAGCTGTTTGGTGAAAGACAAAATGACAATTAGGCATGCTGAGTAGAAGTTTCCAAAAAGAATTACAGGAAATAATGGCTTAGTACCTATACTCCCTCCTAACGCCACGTCTTAAATTGCTCCAAGGGTCATATCTATGCAATAAACTCTGCTAAACTAGTCCTTAAATTCAATCAAATTTTATGTGCCTTCCATTCAACATTCTGTATATACCCATATCCCCACCCTCCCTTCCCACTTCCCCTTTTTTTTTTTGTCTTTTTGTCTTTTTAGGGCTGCACCCGCGGCATATAGAGGTTACCAGGCTAGGGGTCTAATCGGAGCTGTAGCCCCCGGCCTATGCCAGAGCCCCAGCAACGCCAGATCCAAGCCACGTCTGCAGTCTACACCACAGCTCTCGGCAATGCCGGATCCTCAACCCACTAAGCGAGGCCAGGGATCAAACCTGCAACCTTATGGTTCCTACTGGGATTCGTTAACCACTGAGCCACGACGGGAACTCCTCATGTCTCTCTCCCTCCTTTTCTCATTTACTGATTTTTATTTGCCTCTCTCCCTCCTTTTCTCATTTACTGATTGTCTAATTCTTATAATTAATAGGATTTCAGGGCTGCATGAGTTCTTAGAGTGAGCTTAGTAAAGTTTCCAACCAATGCAAGACTAAGCCTCCATTTAATCACAGTAATGACAGGTAATTTAATATACCTAGATAAGTTATTGTACCTACCTTCCTTCTTTCCTCCCTTCCTTCCTTCCTTCCTTTCTCTCTCTTTCTTTCTTTTTGGTCTTTTTAGGGCCGCATGTGCAGCATATGGAAGTTCTCAGGCTAGGGGTCGAATCAGAGCTACACCTGCAACCTACACCATAGCTTGGGATCCTTAACCTACTGAGCGAGGGCAGGGATGTAACCCGCATCCTCATGGATACAAGTTGGTTCTTAACCCCACTGAACCACAATGGGAACTCTGCGTTGTATTTATTTTTGAGACAAACTGCCTAAAAATTATTCTCCAAAATCTCGTCCTAAACGTCAGTCATCCAGAAGCACATAAAATAAGACATTTTTCCTTCCTTGAGTCAGGACTTCATCTACGAAAAGCCACATTCCACTTGTCCTTGAACAAGTAACGGTTTTTCCCTGATATTCTCTAGAGTAAATATATGCTGTTCCTACAGAAGTTCCTGAAACGTTTTGAGCAAACTCAGGCTGCTAGTAGCCCTTTACTGCCACTAGTTCTGAATCAAGAAGGTCTTGATTCTGCCCACTGGAGGTCTGTCCTCCTGACAGCAAGGTTGACCTATGATTTCTGAGATCTCTGCTAGTCTTTCCAATCAGATGCAACTTCCACCATTATTCTAAAGTAGAAAGCAAAACAAGAACGCATGAACATGTCCTGAACTCACCCTGAAGTTCTCAGGATCCACATGCAGCTTGTCACAGTGCAGCTCACTCAGCTTCGCAAACGTGCCCTTGAGGTTGTCCATGTTCTTGACCGCGTCTCCGAAGGAGGTCAGCACCTTCTTGCCGTGGGCCTTGACCTTGGGGTTTCCCATGATGGCGGAGGGCGAGGACATGTTGCCAAAGCTGTCAAAGAACCTCTGGGTCCAAGGGTAGACCACCAGGAGCCTGTGAGATGGAAAATCAGCCACTCTCAAAAATCCTGAAAAATGTCCTGGTCAACTCGCCAGGCTCCAGTGCACCAACCTCCCCCATGAAGTCCAGGTCCTACCTGCCCACAGCCTCGCCTCCAGTCTCTTCCACATTCACTTTGCCCCACAGGCCAGTGATCACAGCCTTCTCCTCAGCAGTAAAATGCACCATGGTGTCGGGTCTTGGAGCTTGCAGGTGCTCACTGAAGCGTCAGAAGCAAGTCTGTGCTGCTGCTGGAAGGTGTGCCCTTTTATGCTGTCCGGCTGGACTTCTGGCCCCTTGTTCCCCCTGGCACTTTGAAGTCATTGGTCAAGGCTGAGCCGTGTCCCTCAGGGGTGGAGTCAGATCAGGAAAGGGTCAGTGGCGAGGATGTACATCAAGTTTGTGATAACGTGTTGGCTCCTGGACCTTCCTTTCCTGGCTCCTCCTCCACTCTCAACACAATTGTCCCCTCATTCCCCTTTTTCTCTTCCTTCTCTCCCGTGTCATCCTCCAGGATGGCATCCAGATCTCCTATTCTTCTGCCAGAAAGATCCAGAGAGTGTGGCTAAACCCAAGATGAAGAAAGAGTTCCAGGTTTCATATTTGGGTTAAGGAGGGTAACACGGACCAAAACGAGGTCAAGAAAAAAAAATACAGTTGTTGACACAGAACCAGTCAGCTCTAGCTCCTTGAGGAGTGGATTACAACCAAGGAGTCTGAAATGAATTAAAACCAGGACGTTATGATCAAACTGATGAATACATTAGGTGATATAATAGGCCAGGAGTTGGAGTATGTTGAATATTTGTTGTAGCCATAAGTGTCGGAGACTTCAGACGTCTTGGTGTCCTGTTTTGTTTTGTTTTGTTTTGCTTTTTGATGTCCTTGTGGGCTCTGGGCTTCCCTAAGAACTCACCATGAAATAGTGTCTGCACCTTGCAACGTTTTCACTTGTAATCCACTGTCACTATACTGGAACCCTGCTGATACAGGGGTAAGGAATGGTGAAGAAGCAGCATTCCATAATTGCATAACCAAGTCTCAGCCTGTAGTGGAGCAGGTTACCTGGGCTGTGACCTTCACAAGTGTTTCTTAGCTTTTTCCCCTATTAAGAAAGAGGAAAGACTCCCTGGGCCAAACTCTAGCCTAGGATGACAGAATTTTAGGTTGAGAGAGAAGATATGTGGCCCCTGAAGTAGAGGACCAATCAAAGGATGAGAAACAGCCAGCTACTAAGTAAAGGATAGCCTTTGGGTGAATAAGAGTTTCTTTCTTAAGCATAGTTTATTTACAGTGTTGTGTCAGTTTTGAATGTACAAGTAAAGCGATTTAGTTATCCGTGTGTGTGTGTGTGTGTGTGTGTGTGTGTGTATACACATATATATATATTTCAGATTCTTTTCCCATAAGGGAATATAGTATATTATAGGGTATAACAAAATGTTGAATATAGTTCCCTGTGCCTTAAGTAGTTCCTTGTTCGATATCTATTTTATATATAGTAGTGTGTTTGTTTTGATCCCAAACTCCTAATTTACCCCCCCTTCCACTTGATAACCATAAGTTTCATTTCCAAGTCTGTGAGTCTGTTTCTGTTTTGTAAATAGGTTCATTTGTATCATTTTCCTTCAAATTCTGCATATAAGTGTTATCATATGATATTTATCTTTCTCCATCTGGCTTATTTCACTTAGTATGATAATCTCTAGGTCCATCCATGTGGCTGCAAAATGCTGTTTATTTTGTTCTTTTTTATGGCTGAATAATATTCCCTTGAAAAATGTATCACATCTTCTCTATCTTCACCCATACATGAACATTTAGGTTGCTTCCATGTCTTGGCTGTTTTAAAGAGTGTTACTGTGAATATTGTGGTGCATGTATCTATTCAAACAGTGGTGGATTTTTTTAATCAATAGAGACAGGGCTGTAGGTATCCAAGGAAATTACTATCGATCCACAAGTGTGAGGACAGTGACCCTTTGCTTAGACCTTGGGTACGAGATCAGACCTTGCCAAAGTCCAGGGATCAGAACTAAGCCCCTCAAGACCAAGAGTTTGGGAAACCCACCTCCCCTGATGGAGGCGGTAAGAGTGCGTCCGATCTCCCTCCAGGTTAGAGTGTGGACACAAATCTCCTCTTAAATTCAGAGGGTGGGGTTGAGCCCCCTCCCCTCCCCCACGCCTATTTCAGGGCCCATACATCCTCCTCTAGCAACAGCCTTTGGGAACAGAGCTGGCTTGCCTCCAACCATCTGGACCATCCCTTATGTCTTACTAGAAAATGCGGTGGGAAGGGGCTTCAGGAAAGATCACAGATTGGAAGGAAGCATGTGTGTGGCATGTGCAAGGCTTGTGCATTCTGGCCCTGAGGTCACTCAGGCTGAATAGAGTGTCATTATTATTTAGGCACTCATTGGGTCAAGCTCCATTATCTCAGCTGCTCGTGTTGAAATATTTTGTTTATTTCTCCTGTGAAATCCCATGATGGTTGACTCTTGGGTCTTGTTCTGGATGAAAAATCCAAAATTTAGAGCGATAAGTTACATGGTGAATCCATGAGAGATCAGAAAGGTTAAATGGCTGGAAAACAAAACAAAACTGAGACTATTCGTTTATTTCTTTTAAAATTTAAATTAATAAAAATTGATTTTCTTTCAATAAAAAGTAGTTTTTAAAAGAAACTCCAAAATTTGATAAAGATTAATTCCTGCCTCTTAGGCATTTGTGCTTTGGTAAACTCTGTGCAGGGTTTTAGGAAATGTAAGATGCCTGTTTTTAGCAGGGAAAAATAAAATATTTTTCTTAAATCTTGCTAGCTAATTTATGACATATATATACTAATCCTTTAAGTCAAATATTGTATTATCTTTAGATGTTATTAGTATGGATAATAGATGAAATAGGTCTTTGATCCCATTGCATGTTTTTCATAGGACTAGATGAAAAAAAAATACTTCAAACGTTATTCACCACCACAAATGAGGTCTTTTATTTTTAATTTGAAAATGGATAAATTATGGGTAGGATTTATAAAGCACTGAAGTACCAAAAGCTGCTTAGGATTCTTGATTAGAGAGGCTATAATTTAGTCTGATTTCGCTATGCATCTGAATTTATCTTCTGAGACCAGAAATAGATGGGATCAATTGTTCTATTAAGTGTTGCCTTAGCCTAAATTAAATTGGGTAACACCAGTAGCAGGAAATTCTAGTAGCTTCCTGGAAGCAGTAATGATTATGGCTGGACTCCATCCATTAAAAAGATCATCCACCATGAAGAAGTATGAGAAGCCAGCACCCTTTGTACTACATGACCTGGTGGGGGCAGTTAATGATTGCTCCTCTCCCAAACCCCTTTGGGGTAGATCTAGCCCCAGATGTGTTCCCCTTTCTGAAACCAAATTTTCACACCCCCTATCTTCATGAGTCTGAGGTGTCTGTGAGAGAAAGGAAAACTCTTAGGTTCCTAGACCAACAAGCTCCTGTGACCCTTCTCTGTATTCTAGCCCCATTCAGGGCTTGATGTCACCAGTTATTTCCTGCACCTGCTCTGCTTTTCATTTGTTTTTCTTCCCTTCCCCTTTCTCCTTCCCCTTCTTCTCCTCTTCCTCCTTCTTCTTCTCTGTACTCATTTGTTTTCTGGGACTTGGGGGCATTTATTTTATTTTGTTTTGTTTCAATTGACAGAGGTAGACAGATCCAGTGTTTTTCTCCTTCTGGGGATGCGGGCTGCTGATAGCTGGGTGGGGTCAGAAAATGTGGACATAGATAAGGGCTCAGGGCTGCCCTGAACCAGGGCAAACAGAGGGCTAACTCAAGACAGTGAGAGCCAGAGTGCTCCTCTCACTGCCTTCAAAGAGCCTGTCCTTGGTTTTCATACAAGGAGATAAATGGAAGATACTGTGGCTCAGTGCTTGAGGGTTTGGCATGCTTAACTGCTCAGAAGAGCCCAGTAAACATGCTCTGTGTAACAGATATGTGTGTGTCATGTGTGCGGGTGTGTGCGGGTGTGTCTCTACAATATGGGACTATTGCTAGAATATAAAGGCTATGATGACTAGATAACATGCAAGACCTCAAAACAGGGGGACAAATTTCCCTCTAAATTCAATTTGAGATCAAAAATAAATTAACTGATGAGAAAAGAGAGACTCAAAGTCACCTGAAAGATACAGAATGACTCCCAGGCTGGAAGCTCTTAACTATAACATGTGGAGTGTCCTGGTGTATAAGGAGAAGTGTGTTTATCATTGGGGAGTTAGCCAGCAGGAAAGTATGTGGAAAGGAAGGTTGCTCCCCTGGTTATAGTCTAGAGATGTTTTGAACCTCACGTAACATTTATGTCCTGGCCAAAGCTCTCCTTCCCTTGAAGATGGAGGAAAAAGCCATACGTGACCCTACTGGCAAGATTCTTATTGCCAAGATTGCATCCAGCTCCTGCTTTGACACAGTTGGTTTCCTCTACTTTGACCTAATCAATACAAGGAAAGAATTTATTGTGCACAAAGACATGAGTATTCAAGTTATGAGTATAAATTAATAAACACATACACTGGTTTTCTATTTTTAGACTTGTCTGCCTTTTATTTTGACCAGAATAAGCCTTCAAGGGTCAATCTCATCCTGTGAAACAAATGGACCACATCCTGGCGCTGAGTAATTCGAATAAGTCCTGCCCACTGGTCTCTAGTTGACAGACCTCTCTTAGCACACCTCTACTGGCGGCGGCGTGTGTGCGCGGCAGTGGACGCGTGTGTGTAGGTCATTGTAATTGTAGGCGTGCATGTTTGGCTCTTCAGTTATTCATTCAACACTGCAAAAAATGCTAAGAATACAGAAGCAAAAAAAAAAATCAACAAAGTCTCTCTTTTCATGGAGTTGACAGTGAGAGAAGCTAAACAATAAGTAATAACCAAGTAAAAGATGTGGTAGATGCCACACGATGTTTGGTGCCGTGGAGGAAAAGAACCCTGGAATGGAGACAGACCACGATGGGGACAGGCGTGGAAGGGCTTTGCTACTTGAATGTCCGTGGCAGGGATTTCTTTACTGTAAGGGGATCCTTGAGAGGATGTCTATAGATGATAAACAGCCAATGCATATGGATTAAATAGTTCAGGCACAGGGGATTACACATACAAATATCTTAAGGTGGAAGGATGCTTAGACTTGTCAGGGAATGACAATGAGACCAGCGTAGGAACAGATTGAGAAGGAGAGTAGGTTTGTTCATCATGGAGATATTAATGTATTGAATTTGGGACAATAATAATAACACCTGTATCATTAGAGTCTGAATAAGAAAATGCACAGGACTATATATATTGTTTCTGCATATGTTTGTAAATGTATTATATCTGCACATATAATACCTGTATGTGTGTATATATATGAAATACACACCTATGTTTAAGGGTACACACATATACATTTGCAATTGTTGCTGTTATAGTGGGAAACAATTATTGCAGTAAATTTGGCCTTATTATGAGTCATGCAGGAAACAGAGAACTTTGGACAAAGAGGCTACTGTACATGATGTATACACTTTCACAAGTGTATGTTGACTGCAGTGTTGGGGAGAAGCTGTCAGAAGGCAGTGGTGGAAATGGAAAGATCCGTTAGGGGTCTGCAGTAAGAGTTGAGGTGGAGACTATGGTTGGTAGCAATGCAGGCCGTAGCGAGGGGTCAGCCTCTAGATCAGTGTTTAAGGTGACGTCAAAAGGATTTTCTACAGTTAGGATGTAGAATTTGTGAGGGGTGTGTGTGTGTGTGTGTGTGTGCACATGCTCGTGTACATGCTCACTTCTGAATGTGAGTATGTGTCACTGGGAGGATTTTGAAGCTGGACAAGGAGAATCCTTCTGCTGAGTTTTGTCCATTCCTTTGTCCATCACACTAATTGCTTTACAATGAGGAGAGTGGATGGGTAGAGAGAAAAGCCAGAAACCATCTCTGGAGTGTGTTCACACATCAGAACTTTAGCCAAAATGACAGGACAAGTGAGAGCCTCGCTTGAATGCGGATCAGAGGCTTATAGGGTAAGACACTTTCCCACCAGAGTGGTGGCACCAAGACCGGCCTGAGATGTTTCCTTAAGTCAGGGGTTCCCAGGGGGTGTCCCTGTCACATGCCACAGGGACACTCACAGCATGTGAGTGTGGGCCCTCTAGGAACACAGGCCCTTTGTCACCAGATGTCTGGGGGGGGGGCGCAAAATGGTGAACAGTGCTTTCCTTTTCATCTGTTTTGTGCCTCCTTCTTCCATCCTCATAGCTCAATCCATACCTACAGGACACTGCAAGGTCAGGATGCGGGATCTTAGAAAGGTGAGACCTAGACAAATTATTTAGCCATCAGCTCTGTCCCATCTTTACATCCAGGAGGAAATTCTATTAAAGGTTCTGTCCTGGGTTAATGGTACATGAGAAACCGTCAGGAAGAGGTTGCGAGCAAAGGCCTTATGCTTCCAGTTACTCTGATCACATTTGATTAATGACCGCATACTTTGTAAATTAAAAATCCACACACATATGGGGTTTCCATCCTGGCTCACTGGTAATGAATCTGACTAGTATCCAGGAGGACGCAGGTTCGATCGCTGGCCTTGCTCAGTGGGTTTAGGATCTGGTGTTGCCATGAGCTGTGGTGTAGGACAGCAGCTACAGCTCTGATGCAACCCCGAGCCTGGGAACCTCCATAGACCATGGGTATGGCCCTAAAAAATGTATTAAAATGAAAATATAAAATAAAATATAAAAATCCATGCACATGTACTTCTAAGTTTGGGGTTTTTTTTTGTTTGTTTGTTTTTTGTTTTTTTTCCTGCTTCGAGGTGTGAGAGACTAATTGTAAGATGAATGTTTAATGAGCAATAACTGGCCACTCTGTGGAATCTATGGGACAACCAGAAATACCTTTTAAATGAGAAGGGCACACCTTCTGAGACAGGGTACATTTTGCCTCAGGGTTCCTGTCTCTTCCTGAGGCTGGTTGGGGTGGAGTTACAGTCAGGCTGTCAACTTCTCCTTTCTTGTCATCTGTCCCGTAAGCCTCCTGCTGGGGACCCAGATAACAGTCATCATGCAAGGCTGAGGACATCTGGCCACACACCCAAAGCTTCAGCCTGACTCAGCCTGACTCAGCAGGGCGGTGCTGGGGCCAGATCCTGGTCTATTAGGCTTCACAGACCAAGAAGATAGGGGGCAGGGCATTGACTCAGACTGGGGCCCTGGCAGAAATGGAGAAAAGGCAGCAATGGAGACTTAGACAAAAATGAAATATGAATTAAGGGGACGCTGGAGCTTATTTCATCAGCGAGGAGGGGGCTGGAGGGCATAGAGGGGTCTGTGCTCGCAGGCATGGCAGTCATCCAGTCAGTGGTTGCGGAGCAGCTGCTCTGTGCTAGACTCGCATTTCAGTGCCTGAATCAGAAAGAAGAAGAGATAGACCTTGCCTTCCAGGAGTCCTAGTCAGAAACAGGGGTCAGGACTTCCTGCTGTAGCGCAGTGGGTTAAGGATCCGGCTCGTCTCTGCAGCGTTGCGGGTTCACATCCGGCCCAGCACAGTGGGTTAAGAATCCAGCACTGCCGTAGCTCTGGGGGAGGTCGCAGCTCTGGCTTGGATTCTGTCCCTGGCCCAGGAGCGTTCATTTGCTGCAGGTATGGCCAAAAAAGAACAACAACAACAAAACAGTAGATAATTATATATACTATTAGAATACCTTTTCCACACTTAAAAGAGAAATATATGGGAGGGGAAATTACCACCCTCAGTCTGGGTTCCTTTTGGGGAGGGAGTGAGCTACCAAAAGATCTCATGGAATCAAAGGGAACATAAACTGGGCCTTGAAAGACGCAGTGGATTTTCCATAAGGCAGGATGTACCTGTCCTCCACCTGCCTTAAGGCCGGGCGGGCAGAACTGGCTACAACCGACGACACCATGAGACAGAGCCACGTAGCCTTGGAGGGGAGCCCCCCCCCCCCCGTGTGCGCTCGCAGACGCAGACTTCCTCGCTCGCCACAATCAGCCCTTCCCTCCTTCTCGCTGCTCCCTCAGAGGGTGCGTAAGGCTTCGGGGTCAGGAAGATCACAGAGGAATAGGGTGTCGGGGTCTGCGATGAATACGAGCCCATTCCTGATCCCGCAGGGCATCAGCGATTTAGCCACATGTCGCCTTGCGGGGCTGGAGGGGGCTCCGTGATCCCAATAGCACCTCCTTCTTCTGCCACTTTGGGCAATTCCTTAAGACCTCCCTGTCTCTGAAATACAGGACGAGACTGTGGCAGAGCTCATAGGGTAAATCATGAGAATTATTTTAGTTTATTGTGTAAAGGGATAGAGAAGTCATACATGCTCCCTAAATATTATTTGCAGTTACAATATTATGTCAAGCATATACATGTAACTCTTAGGCTCACATCTCACCTCCAAAGGATGAGTAGAAATATAGCTATTTTGAATACTTTCTTTTTTGATGCAACTCGTGTCATGCGAGCTGTATGACGTGGTGATTGGATGTACACAGACACAGGGAAACGGCTCCTCAGTCAGGTTACTTAACTGTCTTTTCCTCACAGTTGCCACCTTGGGGGGTGTGATGAGAAGACCCGAAATCTTCCCTCTTAGCACATGTCCAGCGTTCGGTGCTGCGTTATCACTGTAGTCCGTAAGCATTAGACCTCCACGTCTTACGTCATTGAAGATGCTGAAGACGGGTGCCCTTGACCCAGATCTGCGTGGTTCTCCCACTTCCCCACCCCTGCAGCCACCGTCTACTCGCAGCTTCTACGTATTCAACTTTTTTAGGTGCCGTATATACGTGAGATCATGCTTTTTTTTAATTTATTTTTTATTGTTATTTCTCCCAACACACTTTTTTTTTTTCCCCCCACTGTGCAGCATGGGGACCCAGTTACACATACACATTTTTTTTTTCCCCTCTCTGTGTCTGGCATTTCTTGAGTGAAATGTTGATGGCAGGTCCAGTTTCTTTTCAAACACTCCTCAGGCCTCGCAGAACAGTGCAGTGGGAGCTGTGTGGGCATCAGGTCATCATGTGGCAGCTTCATGCGGGCGTCTCGCTCTCGGACCCCCCTACCCACCACGCCCTGCACTGCCCTCTCATAGCGCCCTTCTTCCCAGGTCTCGCTTTGACCGATGAGTGTCTCCCCAGGCAATCTAAGACCTTCCGTTCTGACCTAGAAGGAAAAACACACATGGCTGATCTTTAAGAGGAAGTAGAAGAGCTTAGCCCCACGCGGGAGACAGAGGACTTCTGGAGGATTGATGCTGAGCGCTTCCATTCCGCTTATAGAAGAGGAAGACAATGTGAAGCCCAAACGGACTGGGGAGACCTTGCTATCGAAAGCCGGGTCCTGCACTGGGGACATTTGCCAGGACGCTCACCCCAGGCTCTGCAGAGGGAGGTACAGGGAACTTGCAGAACAACTTGTCACTTGCTGTATTCTTAACCCAAGACCACGGCACTGCCCCAGCACGGTAGAGTGCCCCAGTGTTTGGCACAGGTTAAGATGTCACACCGACTCAAGTAGACGCATATGCATAGGTTTTAGGCACAGTGGCTGTCTGGGTCAGCAGGGCAGAGAGGAAGGCAGTGGGTGATGCCTGACACGTAACTAAAGAACCTAACATATTCTCCTCCTTCGCCAAACGTGCTGCTTGGCCGAGGGGTGAAGTAGTCCTTTGGGCCAGTGCGGCCCTCCAGTGTTCGCGGAGACCTACACGTGACCTGAAGTCCGGCCATCCCTGTGGTCCAAGCTTAGAACCTCTTTTTATTCTGAACTTGGTTCTCAATTTTTTTTCTGTACCTTCTTTCTCCTTCGAACTTTCTCAAGGAGGTGAACCCATGTTGAGGAGGTATGGCCTCCATTTGTGGCTTGAAGCCTAAATCCAAGGTACAAAAGTGGGCAGTCGGGGTTGGTTTCACCTGCTCCTGTTTCTTGGGTCCACAGGGGGTGTCTGCTGCTGTCTTGTTGGAGAAGGAGCACAGTCTTTAGCAGCAGCAGACCTGGGCCTGCCTCCCAACCTCATTACTCACCAGCTCTGCGACCTCAGACAGTTATTTCATCTCTGACCCTCGGTCTCCCACACTGAAAGAGACAGTCATGTAGCCAGGAGGTGAGCCCAGACCACCGGGGTTCAAGGCGCACATTGGCTACTCAGTCAAGAAAGTTGCTTACATGTTCTGTGCCCTGGTGTCATCGTTAAAAAATATCATTGGACGTCCGCATACTGATATGAGGATAAACGAAGTTAACTCATATAATGAACTTAAATTGTAACTTAGTATATACTAAATACTCGAGAAATATCACTTCTTATTACAATGAATTACAATACGTTTCAAGATACACATTTCACAGAATTACCGTATAAAATGAGATGATGAAAATACCCTAAAAGAGGACCTGACACACAGAAAGATTTCCGTAAAGCATTAACTCCCATCCCTTTTCATTTCTCTCTAAATTCCTCCATTTCTTCAAGGGCCTCTCCTGTGGTCTCTAGTTCCTAACCCTCCTGTTTCCTGTTCAACTTCTGGTCAGACCCTTGGTGGACCCCCAGTGCTTCAGAATCCCGGGAGGTACATGTTCTGTGTAGGCGACATTTTTCTTAAAGTGCGACATTGCGGTCAGCTGCCTTCATCTACATCTACGCGTCCGGGTGTTTCAGCCCTAAAGCTAAGTACTGGACTTCGACTACCACCCCGAGGAAGATGGCCCCACTGGGGGACGGGAGGGTTCCTGCTGCACAACGTCTCAGGCCATTGTCAAGTGCTCGATTGGGCTCTGCCACCATCGCTGCATCGTTAAGAGTGGTTGGTGTTGTTTTCTAGAACCTGCTGCCTTGAGATATCTGGTCTCTCGGGAGCCTATAGCTCTGGCCTGAATTGCCGTCACCAGTCCAGACTGTGTGTCTCTCTTTTGAGCCTCAGTAGCCCCATAAGGTGGATGCAGTGATCACCCTTGCTTTATAGACGCCAAGCCTAAGGTCAGAGGAGTCAAGGCAAGGGGAAGGGGAGTGCTATGAGGTGGGCGGTATGAGAGGCTGTGCCCCCCTCCCCTTTCCCGTGTTCCCCCCGCCCCCACCCCCCAACTCGTAGTCTATCTGCCCTGAGAGACCCATGGCTCCACCCAGAGCCACCATCCTGACCCAACCACCTATCTGAGCCCACAGACCTGTAGCCTTGCTGGGCTCCGATAGCTGGCAGCTAAGTCCTGGCCCTGCCCTCTCTGCGACCTCTGATAGGCACATCTTGCACACCAGCTCCCAAAGTCCCCGTGGGCACCTCAGGTTTGCTGAGTCAACGTTCGCCGAACGCCAAGCCCTACGAAACTCCCACTCTCAAAGGTATAGTCGTGGACTTCTGCACGCCTGCCTCCGTCCTCCCCAGCCCAGTTCCCCTGCTCCCCAGGCCTGTCTGTCTAATGCTCCTCAGCAGTGCAGCAGAGGGCCTGGGAGCAGGGGATTCAGAGTCTGACTTGAGTCCAAGAGTTACCATTGCCTCGCACCTGTCTGACCTTGGACAAAGGCCTTGACACCTCTGAGCTTAGTCGTGTCATCTAAAAACAGGGTTAATGATTGAATCCACCTTGTGGAGTTGTCAGGAGGTTGGAAGGAAATATGACGCACTGTCTGTGATGAAGCAGCTTCATCGATTAGGCTTTAAAATATAAACGACCTCAGTAAATAGTCGAGATTGTACCGGCCGTTAATCCTGTCTGTTTTTTTCCCACCCTCTCCTCCATCCTCTGCGTTGCCTTATAACCCTTCACTCCCCTTCCTTCTCTCTTCCTTAGCGTGATTTCAGACATCGCGAATGGGGCTTGGGGATACTCTGCTAACCAGTGGAGTGTTTCTCAAAGAAGCCATCGTCATCAAAGGGACCATCTCAGCAAGGTTCGGGGAGAGGAGGGAGCCAAGGAAGGAACCTGGGGGACCAGACTCAGGAAGCTGAGCAGAGGATGCTAGGACCAGCCTCTGGATGCTGGGAGGGCCCCCACAGGGGACACAGACCAGGAAATACGGTTTCAACTCTAGGGACAGAGACCCGAGAAGAGGTTTCTGGATGGAGGTGATGGCCTCCTGAGAGGAGAGACAGAGAGTGGGGCTCTGGAGGTTTGCAGTAGGGGCTGCCTTCTCATGCAGGAAAGCTGCTCTGGGTGGCGCCCGGTCTCTGACTTCCCCAAGCCCTGAACACCCATCTGCTGGAGCCCTGGACGGGGAGCGAGCTTTGCGGTTTTCCCTTCACTTGGGATTCTTCCTTGCTCTGCTTCCCTCTTTGCTTCAACACACCTGCTTGAGGTTGTTTTTTTTTGTTTGTTTGTTTGTTTTTTTAATTTTAGGAAAGTATAGGTGACTTACAATGTTGTGTTAGTTTCAGGTGAAGGCAAAGTCAGTTGGCGATACACATACGTATATCCATTCCTTTTCAGATTATTTCTCCATATAGGTTATTGCACAGCACGGAATAGACTTCCCTGTGCTACACCGTAGGTCCTTATGGCTTATCTGCTTTATGTATAGAAGCACGTATAAGTTAATCCCAAACTCCTTATTTATCCCTCCCTGTAACATTTCCTTTTTGGTAACCATACATTTGGTTTAAAAATCTTTGAGTCTGTTTCTGTTTTATGAACAAGTTCTTTCGCATCATTTTTGTTACAGCCAACGTATTAGTGACGTCACATGACATTTGTCTTTCTCTGGCTCATTTCACTTAGTATGATAATCTCTAGGTCCCTCCATATTCTGCACAAGGCTTTACTCCATTCTTTTTAGTGGCTGAGTCATGTTCCATTGTGTGTATGTACCACATCTTCTGGATCCACTCCTCCGTTGATGGACATTTAGGTTGCTTCCATGTCTTGGCGATTGGAAATAGCACTACAGTGAACAGTGAGGGGGGGCATATGTATCTTTTCAAATTAGAGTTTCCTCTGGATGGATGCCCTGGAGTGCACTTGATAATCTGATTCATCCCATCAAGAAGTGTGTGGAGAGCCTTCTCTCCTGTGCCTCCATCGTTGTGTGTATGATGGGGAAGCAGAGGATAAAATGTAATGACATTGGCCTTCACAAAGCTATGGGAGTCTAGGAATTCATCAAGAACAAACAACCTTCCACTTAGGGTAGGAAACCCCTCTGAGACACTCTTGTTTCACACAATTACGAGTGAATCACTTTCTGTCACAGGCAGGGCTCATCCCTTTTCTACAGAGCCTCTGTTTTTGTTAGCATGATGTTTACAAAGTCTGAATGCAAATGAAAATCCTTTAACCTTGTGTCACATGGTATAACTCACATCTCCCTTCCAGAGGATAAGTTTTCCATGTTGGAGTATTCATATACTTGTTAAAACCAAATTGCATGTACTGTAACGTATGCTGTGACATAACACGGTCCTGACACCACAAAGCCAACCGTTTAACCCAAGACAGCAATCACAACGGCCGTCCTTTCTCCACTGACCTCAGAGGAATAAGTTAAATGATGTAAGTTCTGCAAAAATCCTTACCGCAGTGTCTGGCACACAAGTAAGTCTTCAGTAAAATGTCAGTTATTTTATTATTACTGATATAAATGGACTGTTGTAAAGTGCAGAATAAAATGATTTCCAGCTGCAGCAAGAATGTTGGGCGTTCCCATCATGGCTCAGCAGAAACAAATCTGACTAGTATCCATGAGCACGCAGGTTCGATCCCTGGCCTTGCTCAGTGGGTTAAGGATGAGGTGTTGCCATGAGCTGTGGTGTAGGTCACAGATGTGGCTTGGATTTGGTGTTGCTGTGGCTGTGGTGTAGGCCAGCGGCTACAACTCTGATTCAACCCCTAGCCTGGGAACCTTCACCCTAAAAAGACAAAGAAAAGAAAAAGGAAAGGAAAGAAAAGAATGATGGCAGTTAGACACAATGAAAAGAGCAACGTTTGTGGCGTGCTTAGCATACAAAAAGCCCTACTTTAAATCCTTTGCATATGTTAACTCACTTGATATCAGAACAACCTTGAGAGGATGTTAAAATCCCCTTTTACAGGTGAGGGAACGGCATCATACAAGGAGTAAGAGTCACAAAGCTAGCAAGGGTGCTGCAGCCTCTCAGGCCGTCTGGCCCCACGGTCTGTGCGCTCTTGGCGGCCTAAGCCTTCCCTGCACTTTGGGCCGAGTCGCTGAAATGAGCTGGGGAGACGGCTGCGTGGGGCGGGTGTACCGTCGGTCCTCGAGGTGTATGAGAAATGAACAGAGAGGGGGCCCCTCTCTGCTCCCCACGCTCCCCAGGGCCCCGGTGGGCTTGGTTTAGGAAGAGAAGGCCCTCCCTGGATGAGAGGACCCCAGGATGTCGTGCAGGCGAAGAAGTGATAGATGTAGCCACAGTCCCGGTTTAAGAGTTGAGGGAGCCTGTGTGTTTCAGCAGGAGAAATTCTCCCGCGGCAGAGGGGCCATTTGCAGGCCCTTTACAGAAGAGGCGGCTGAAGCGCAGAGAAGGACGGGGACTTTCTTGGGGTGATTTAATCGCCGTGGACAGGCCCTCAGCCAGGACTTGGGGCTTCTGACTTGCCTCCAGAGCTCTCTGACCGAGCCCCTTCCCTCCAACCATGCTCTTCCTGAGAGAAGGAGCAGATGCGGCCTAAAATACCCTAGCAAGCGTCTGTGCGCAGCCTGGGCTGGGTGGCTGCCTGCTTATTTCTTTAAAAATAAATATGCCACTTAAATACAGAAATAGGCAGACCCTACTCAGGCGCTGGGAGGGAGAGGCTGCCCCTCCCGGGTCCTGGCCCTGCAGATAGGGCTATCGGAGCCTCTTCCGCGGCTGGGCCTTGGAGTGAGTCAGGCCAGCACAAGGGCAGGGCCAGGTATCCTTCCGACCTGGCTGCGGAGAGGGAGCAAGCAGAGAGGGCTCAGTGTCCACAGACTCAGGCTGTGACTCTTCTCCGCCTAAGAAAGGTGATGACACCCGGAGGCCTCGGGATGCGCTGCATCCCGTTCTGTGTGCCTGAGCCCCGGAGAGCTGTCTGCTCTCAAAGTGATGGCGAGGGCTTTGCGCCGCATGCAGTCACCTGCAAGCCCTTGGGCCGCACCCGACACGGAGAGCAGCCTCCTCCCAGAGGGCCCCGTGCTTGTCTTTGCATCAGAGTAGAGGGATCACTGAAACACGTAATCTTTCTTTTTTTTTTTTTCTTTTGTTCCTCTTACTTCAGCAACTTAACGGGAAAAGCACATGATATTCCCCCCAGGAATGGACAGTAGGTTTAATTTCACAACAACTTTGTTGTGTTTGTATAAATTCACGTTAGCTTTTAACTCTTAGTGTCTGGAAAAAGTTACATTAGGGCGAATAAAGGAAAGTCATATGAGTTCAGAAAATTAAAGCTATCACCTCTAGGCCTCAGTTTAAAAAAAAAAAAGAAACAGTAATATAAATATTATTAAGCTAACGCAGTTATTGTGATAATGCATATTTAGCACCTGGTCCAACTCTGGCACTGGTAGAAAACTGAGGAAAGGCACTGCAGAGGTTTCCGGGGCGGCCTGCTGACCCTGACCGAAGGAGAGTCCCTAGCAGACAATACCTAGTTGCTGTTTCTCCCCAAAAAGTGACTAGGGTAGGGTCTGGATGGAGGTCAGAGTTCAGTTTTAATCATCAAGAGGAACTTAAATCAAGAACAGACGCTTGGGCCTCACAGTGGGGACTGGGGCGGACCGAGGAGTCAGGGCCCCGGAGTCCAGGCCCCCTCGCTGCTGTTTCTCTGTCCTCAGGTAGGAACCCCTGCGAAGAACTGGGGGTCCCCAAGTCCCCTGCCGGGAGGTAAATATCAGTCCTACGGAAAGCGGAGGCAAGTCCTTTCCCTGGAGTGGACACAGAATGACCCCTGCCCACCTTCGGGGTGACAGAGGACTTGGGGAGTTTGACACCGTGGCTTTGGGGGTTGACAAACTCTTCTTTGTCCACCAAGTTCAACTCTCCTGTTTTCTTCCAAAGGCTGTCACGGTCGGAGCAAGACACAAAGCGCTGAGAACCTGGGATCTCAGCTTCAGGGAAAGAGGGTTTGAGCAAAAGCTGAAGTATGACTCTGCCGCCCCCTGGTGGTCGCTGGACTACCCTGCAAGGTTCTGGTCTTTGTCAACGGCTTAGCTTAATTTTGAGCCGCTTTAGAGGGAGTAAGCCCCACCGCCTTAATAATTTTCAAAATAGAAGAAGAGTGTCAAGTGTAAGAGGGTGGTATCTAAAACTGGACAAACTGCAGCCTGAATTTAGTCTTTGGAACATATGTAGGACATCGAGCGATTTAATTACTGTGTATGAGTCTGGAGTTCAGTAGGAAATTGGGTTAGTGTAGTGTCTCAATCAGAAAATGCGAAGAAATAAAAGGAATCCAAATTGGAAAGAAAGAGGTAAAACTGTCACTGCTTATACATGACATGATACTATACCTATAAAATACTAAAGACACTAGCAGAAAACTGTTTAAGCTCATCAATGAATTTCATCAAGGAGCAGGATACAAAATTCATAGAAATAGATTGCATTTCCATATACTATCAATGAAAGATCAAAAAGAGAAATTAGGGAAACCATCCCACTTACCAACACATCAAAAAGGAACACATTACGACCTTCCTGTTCCTCTAGCCAGAACCAGGCACGTGGCCTGCTTGATCCCCGGGGCTGACGGAACAGACAGAGGAGCACAGAGACTTCTGGGATCTTCACTGTCTCTGCCATTCTAGTCACTAGTGATCAGTGTTATCTCAAAACTTTACGCCCAAGAACAACAGGAGTGCTGACTGTGAAATCAAAAGCATAAAAAAGTATTTATTATGCTTTAGGAGTGAGAGTAAGACCTGAAATGCCAAAATATTACTGAATTACATAGTATTTGGCTATATCGCTCTTCTCTCACCTCAAACTGTATCTTATTCCAGAACAAATAATTCAGGATTTGAAAAAGTTTCTTATGAGCTCTTATTGTAAGAGAAGCATCCATTCTGTTGTTCAAAGCATATATTCTGGAGCAAATTAGGTGGGTTGGATTTTCCCTACACTATTTCTTACCTGCTTGATGTTGGGACATTACTCTGTATCTTTGTGCTTCTGTCTCCTCATCTGTGGAAAGGGGGTTACAAAAATACCTGACTCACTGAGTTAATAACAAGTTAACATATGAGCAGTGCTTTGCACTTAGAGTCAGTCAGAATAATTATATTATGATTACTATGACTAGTGGTGTTATTAGTATTATCGTTGAATCATCCTGATGTGTATGTTGGGTCTGAGGAGTTGGAGCAGAGGCATGAAGATCAAATCTGTGGGTAGAAGAATAAAAGAATGGAATTGTACTGTCAAGTGTTTCACACAGGTCTTTCTCTGAAAAGAGAGAGAGAAGGTTAGTCCCCTCCAGAAAGTAGCATGGTGAAAATAACATTTTTTTTAAAGAAAAGCCATTCATTCTATATCCATGTGGTGAATAGCAGAATGCTGAGGAGAGCTCTGACCCAGAGCTTTTGAGAACCGTGTGCCAATGGATCGATACGCCACGCTATTGGTTGACTCATGGGTACATGTGAGATAAACCTCCCCTTTTTCCCACATATACCAAGACGTGGTTAGTCTAGACGTAGTTAGAAGTCTAAGTTCTAGTTTTCATGGATATGTACTCTATGTTACAATCATTTGGAGCATTCACACACACACACACACACACACACACACACACACACTACGAGGAAGAATAAAGTTTTTTCATAGAAATAAAGTTCAATGAAAATTTGAAAGAGTAGAGAACATATTGGGTTTATTCATTTGAACTAGACTCTGGAAAGGACATTTCTAGCAAGTAAATAAAAAACAAGAGCTATTTCTAAAGAAAAAAAAAGCAGCAAGAACAAAGTCACAAATGGAAAATTTCCAGTAATGTGTAGAGATTTCTTATTGGAGTATGACGTATGTCAATATATAAAAATTGTGCCGGTAAATTAACTCATGAACGATCTGAGAATCTCAGAGTTCATGAAATATTTAGAGGCTTTGTACAATTAGCTGCATTTTGCCTGGATATTTAAAATACTAGTACATAATTTTGCAGTTTTTTTCCTCAGGTATTTATGGTGGTGGACATAGCCTGTTCCATTAGCGTACAACTCTGTTGAAAATGTCTTTCCCACACTGATCTAAAAATGTACCCCCTTGTAACTTCCCACAATAGATTTTAGTTGTTTTATATAAAGGGATGCGGAATATGGGTTATTGTTTTCTCAGAATGCCACTTTTATACAGAGACATTCTCTACCCTTCTCATTTTCTTTACATAAACTTCAGTTCTTCTAATCCTTTCTCAGTCTTTATCTCCCTTGCTTTGCTTTCCTCCCTCCACTTCTCTTGTGTGTGTGTGTGTGTGTATATATATATATATATATTCTTACCTCAAGTCATACTTGGTAACAAGTTAATGAATGCATTTTTAGCAAAGACGGATGTATGTGAAAACATCTAACAAGCATAAATACTACCTTTTCAAATATAATGTATACCTGCATAGGCGCTAAGATTATAATGTCCGCATCTTAATTTATTCGAGGAGAAGAATTTGAGTTAGGATGCCCATCTCATTGCAGGTATTATTTATGGGCAGTAGACGCTTCCACTCATGGTATGCTTGATGAAACTGTCCACTAGAAAACGTGAACATATAGAGAAAAGTCAATCTTCTTTAGAGTTATATAACAATATTCCAGTGAACAGAGAGGTAAGAGAGGAAACGGGCTAGACACATGCAGAATGGTCTTTAGGAGTAGCAGTGATGGGTAAAATGTTATGTTAGTGAGCGGCTCCATCATGGCAACAGGTTGAGGAGATGTGGAAAGAGAATCTCCGTTATATTTTCTCTGTACAATCCCTTCGTATTAGTTAAATTTTTCTCATCTGCCCCTGACAGTGCGAGCTTCTTTTCTGTGGATCCCTAAAGCTTCTGATGAATACACTGCATTTCTTATAGCTCATGTCTACATATTGGAATCCGCGGGTGCACACCTTTGTTGCTAACTAGCCGGCACAGCCCTTTAAATTAGGGATTATGTTTTATTCATCTTTGTTTCTCTAGGACCTATTGTGGGACCTGGTGCAATTTAGACAATGAATTTTGGTGAGGGGATAAATTTTGAATAATCGCTCAGGTATTTGTTACATATTTACTATGATACACACTTACCACTAAGATTCAGGAAAGTGAATAGAGACAGCCAGGCACAGAGATGTGGTAGAGGAATACACACCTACGCACCAAACGTAGGTGACACTTCTGGGCACACCTGAGGACCCAGAAGCAAAGAGGCACACTTTTACACATGCGCTATTCATAAATATGGCCCATCCACACATACGAGCACAATGTGAATCTTGCATATACTCTCATAACTGGAGCCTTGCCAACCTCCTTCTCCTTTTCAGGGTCACCCGCTCTCATGCTTCTCCCAGATGGAGCTTGAGTTATGTACCCCTCACCCATGCCATCAGCAGATGTGAAAGGTCCCTTTAAACGTGTGATAGATGGGCTGAATACTCTCCTTGTTTTCATCCACCCAGAACACCCAAGAGAGCAAATCCTCCTCTCAATTGCACTCTAAACTCTTTTTGTGTGGATTTCTTTTATAAAGTTCCACAATGTATGATTTTGGACAAATTACTTGACTTACCTAAGTAAGCTGCCTAAGCCTCAGTCTCTTTATCTGTATATGAGGAGTTACCATAAAATGTAACCTAAAGTTTGTTTTGTTTTGTTTTGTGGATCAATTCGATAAAAGTTTGAAGCTCCCCAACAATTGCTTTGAGTAGCAACGGTAAGATCTCACCACCTAATTGACTTTATTCTATTATTGATATAACCTGAACGCGTGTGAGCATCCAGCCTCCCTAACTGAGCTTTTCAAGCCGCCTTAAAAATACCTGTATGTCCCACTTAGAGTTATGGAGTTGAATCTTAGTCAAGGGCGATCCCTGCGCTTATCGCTATGACCGTTCATTTTGCTAGATTTGTTCCCTTGCCTCATCCACCAACAATACGCTTGGATCCAGCTGTTCAACAGTGATAACACTCGATGGTCCGGCCAAGAGGCTTGGGTGGGCTCTCCGACGAGACAGGGCTAGAGAACGCCAGGAGGGACCCAGAAAGAAGTCAGATAAAGGGAGTGGCGGGGAAGCTGTCTCCCGAACGAGCAGCCGTAAGATGGTCAGAAAATAAAGAAAGGAGGAAAAGGATAGACACACTATGGAGACATCAAGGTACACGTGGTCTCTATAAGGCGTGGGAGTAAGCGAGGTACAGAATTCGGAGGATCTGGCATCTAAGGTTTGGATGTGAGAGATGTCGGGCCGAGGGAAGTGTCTTAGGAGCGGACATGGACAAGCTGGTCAAAGTGGAACTTATGTGGAGGTAACACCAACCAGTGGCCCCTTATCAGGAAAAGGCAGGAAAAGTTCATATCCATGCGATGCAGCATCCGTCTGGGAAATGCTACCCAGTGGTTCCAGGGGAAGGCGCTGTTGGTAAACACAACAACTCAGATGCATTTCACAGGCACTGCGGAAGTGAGGGACGTTAATCTCAACACATCACCCACCGTATGCTTTTTGTTACATGATGTTTTCGGAAAGAGCAGTGCGGCGGGCAGGGGTTAGGGTACCTCTAAGACATAACGAGAGGGAAGCAGGTTAAGGGTGTTGACAATGCTCTGCATCCTCAGCAAGTCAGTTTTACGCTCTGCTCCCCGAGGCAGAGAGACGGCTCGGGGGCCCAACAGCCTTGCGTCGTCGGTGGAGAACCCGACCTGAGGCCCGGACAAGGTCAATGTCCAGGGAGTGATTCTGGGGACACCCCACCCACCAACACCCCACCTTCCTGCCACACACACACAGACACGCCCCCCCAAACACACACACTCACACACACACACACACCAAACACACACACTCACACACACATACACACCAAACACACACACACACACACTCCCAGGCCCGCAAACCACCCATGAAAGAAGGCGGAGGGGACCAAACCCAGAAAAAGAAACTTTTAGGAGGCCTAGTAAAATGTTTGGAAATGTGGGGATGAAAATATATTTTTCAGATTCCAGGCAAAAATAAAAGGAAAAGGAGAGAAAACGTGGACATTTTCATTATCACGTTTAAGTTAGAAAATGCCTGCAACGACCCTCTTCATTCGTAAATCGGGACTGGTCAATATTGCCAAAGTCTGTGTCCACACCCGGGACACCGTTTGAAGGTTGTGTGTTGCTTAGATTTTTGTTGTCGCGTCTTAAGAACTGCTAAGCCGGCAGGAGCATGTAACAAATTAATGCATGTAAAGCTCTTGGAACGATGCTTGAAAGAGGGTGTTTGCTATGACGGTGAGAAATTGAAGTCTGTCGCACTGAATTAGATGCATCAGCCCTCGCCACACCCCCTAAAGAACTCTGTTTATTCTTTAAAGCACTGCATTAACAGATTTGGAGGCTTAGAGAGTGGCAGGCAGGCATCTTTGGGAAGACCACAAGCTGATGGGGAAACACAACTGCTGCCTTGGCCAAAATCATGAGATGACGGAGGATAAATTGTTGGGACTTGATCCTCCTCGGGAGGAAAGCAGTGATGTGACTCCTGCTTTCATGTCAGTACTAACTCCGGGTGGTCTGTGTAGGGCAGACTGAGGTTTGGCAAACTCCGGGTAGAGGTCAGAGTGAAAATGGAGACTAAAAGCCTTGTCTCAAAGCTGCACTTGTTTGGAAAGATGCTATTTTTTACTAAAATTGTACTGGAAATATCCTTACATGTGACTGGATCAGTAGGTGAATTTATTGATTTATTAATGACAAGGTTTTTTTCAAAGCAAGGAATTATAAAAAGAATGCATATGGTATTTAAAATTAAAATCTATACACGCACATTTATTTTAAAAAATCAGTAATTTCAATGTTTGTCCTGTTGTTGTTCATCATTGAATTTTGACATTTGAAACAGGCTGTTTAAAGACCAGCAGAGTGTAAAATCCTGTTGTGGCATCCTTTGCACCTGCATGAGTAAATCTGGGTTCTCAACTTGATCCCATTTGTTGATTTGTATTTAGATTCCTCAGTTTCTTTTTCTGTTCTTTTTTTTATGGTTGCACCGATGGCATAAGGAAGCAGGCCTACACCACAGCCACATCAACACCAGATCTGAGACGCATCTGTCCATTAGCAATAGACTGTAGACTATGGCTCAGCCAAAATGAACAGCATAAAGACTTTGAAGACAGTGGAAGGAAGAACCTATTCCATTGGTGTATAATATTACTTTTGCCAGGTTTTCTGCCTTGATCAGCAGACAAACTTCATAAAATAAAAAAAAACCCTGAGGTCTCATATGTGAAAAGCGAGGAAAGAGAGGTGGACACAGGAGGTGAGGCATCAGAAGGTGACATGGAATGCTAGAAAGAAGAAAATGTGGTGTGTTGATGCTGTACCGCCATTGGGCAGAAGGAAATGAGGGCTGGGGGTCCAGCTTCCGCTAGCTCACAGGAAGCTGGCTGGTTGCTGCTGAACTTGCTATTGTATCAGTTTCCCTTTTGAAATAAAATACAGGAATGTGCTACGGGAAACCGAAGTGTCAGGAGGAGGTTTCCTAGAGTTCTGTACATGGGCTAGTTTTCCTCACCAAGGCTTGTTTATTTATAAAGCAACATCATTGCCAGTACAGTTAGACTCAAAACATAGGTATGGGAAGATGATAAACACATCATTCTAATTCTGTTGGATGAAACACACAAAATGTACCTCCAACTGCACATCTTTTTTTTTAAGATCACCCAAGCTTGAGCCAGGCTATTTTGGTCAACTTCTCTTGACATTTTCTAAAGTAGAATTTCTTCTTCCATCTCACCATTTCTTATATCTCTTTCTCCAAGATCACTGGCATGTATTTTTTTATTAGAATCTATGTCCTGATATAGTATAGTATAATATATGCATAATCTGCTCAAGTCAATTTCTAGCTTTGTGTTATAGTTAAAATCTCATCTATCTCTGAAAAGAACATTTGAGCATGAAACCAAGGTTCTCTTCCAATAATGGGAAAGACCAAAACACCCTAGAGATCTCAAGAGGCTGAAATGAAGGCTCAAGCCCTACCGCGCACAAAAAAGAGGCGGATGATGCGCCTCTGAATCTGCTTGGTCTTGATGCTGTACATCAGAGGTTCATGAACGGAGGAAAGAGGAAGTAGACGCAGCTCATGGTCATGTGCACCGCACGCGGTGCGCGCCTCCCAAACCTGTGGCTGAAAGTCAGGCCAGTCGCAGCCAGGTAAAAGACGAGGGCGCAGCTGGCGTGGGAGACACACGTGTGGAGCGCCTTGGCTCGCGCCCCTCCAGAGGCGACGCCCATCACGGCCTTAAGGATGAGGATGTAAGAGACGAGGATAATCAGAGCGTCCAGGAAGAAAGTCAGAGCAGCCAGAATAACGGGGTACACACGATTAAAAGTAACATCAGCACAGACGCGTTCCATGACATTTTGGTGGAGGCAAAAGGCGTGGGAAAGGACGTGGGAGGGGCAATATGGGAACCAATGGAGGGGCAGAAGAGGGGGCACGAGGGACACAAAGCCCCTCATCAGTACCCCTAGGCCTACCTTCATCACCCGGGGTTTGGTAAGAATGGAGCTGTACCGCAGAGGGATGCAGATGGCAAGGAAATGGTCACAGGCCATGGCGAGCGGGATGCCCGACTCGACGATGGAAAGGGAGTGAATGCAGTAGGCCTGCAGGAAGCAGGCTCCGTGGCTTCTCTCTCGCTGATTCAGCCACAAGACACCCAGGACAGTCGGCATCGTGGCCAGTGTCACGGTCAGATCCGTGCCGGCCAGCATGGCCAGGAAATAGTCCATGGGCTCGTGGAGACTGTGCTCCCCCCCGATGAGGTAGAGGAGGGAGCCGTTGCCGAGAAGCACCGAGACGTAGACCACCAGCAGGGGATGGAGACCCAGGGATGAGCTGCCTCCAGACCTGGGAAGCCAGTCCGCACAAAGCGGGCAGCACTGATGTTGGGCCACATGGTCTGTCCACAGCTGGGGGCAGCTTTCTAGAACCTTTTACCCAAGAACCCAGATGTTTCCGTTTGTACCCTCTCCTCCTAGGAGTGCACCACTGCAGCCTCAGTCAGAAACTCAGATAGGATCGTCAATATTGTGTATGGTTTTACAAGTATCTTCTTTAGGAAGAATAAGAGATCTATAAGCTGTCCTCCTAAGGAAAGGAACAATGGCCTTTTCCTAAATGAAGTACAGTATTAAGTTAATTGCTAAAATGTTCTCAATTTAAAACAAAAAATTACAGAATGCCAGTACTCATTCTTATATATAGGCTGAAAGGCGTTTGAAGCTGTGAAGGTAACAAAAATAAGATAGATGTATACAAATGGATAATATTGCTTCACTGGATTATCTGTTTGTTTGGCTATGCATTGTTGATACATGCAATCTTTATTTTACTTTTTTATTACACAATTCTGATAGAGACACAGTTCTTGTAAGGAAATGGTTCTTTGTTTTGCTTGGAAATTGAGTGTCAGTGGTTTATGGAATTCTAACAAAAGCCATAAACCCTCTATGCTGAAAATGGACCAGAACAGACATGCACTCTTTAGACTAAATGCATTCCCAGTTTTCCTGAAGCCTGCCCGTGGTTCCCCATTGGAACCTCCACACCTGCCTGAACATGCTTGTCCTGATGAAGTCTTGGTGTCGGAGGTGACCATTCTGGGGGCGTAGGATAAGACCCTCTACGCAGACCTTGAGAACCATCTCTCTATCTTCCTTTGACTGCATCTAGCCTCAGCAGCGAGAGGAGTTGTGTCCTCCCTCCTTCTGTGCCTGGTGCTCGTCCACACCACAGTCGTGCTGCGGCAGTCCTTTGAAGGCTGAGTCCAGGTTCTCCCACCTCCAGCACCGAGGAAGACACGAGGTGGGAGAGACTTTGTCTGTAGAAATCACCTCCCCAGGGCTTTCCCTTTCCAGCCCCTGGGGAGATTCTTTGATTTGCCTTCCCCTCCTTCTTATTCTGGGAGAAGCTGGGCTCCTCAAGCAATGCCTGCAAGTCTGCAGTTCCCCAGGGGTCTAATGAGAAAGTGGAAATTCAGATGTTAACACAGGTGCGAGGAGGCCAGGCTTCCCCTGTGCAGAGTCCCCACACAGGTGTGGGGATGTGGCCTGTGATCCTGTCATCGGGACTTAGGAAACTGATGAATGGGTTCCCATTGTCTGTCTCAAGGTCAAGGTAGTAGTTTTACTCTCAGGAGTCATGTGTGCCTTTGCTAATCCTGGAATTAGTGAATCCCAATTGCCTTCGTGTCTTTACTGTTTCTTTGGGGAAATCTGTTCTGATCTACAGAATCCTCAATGGCTCTGTGCATAAAGGACGTCTTATACTGTGTCTTAAAAGTCCTTCATCGTCTGATTCGTTTTCAGTTGTGGCAAGTTCAGGGTGATGGACTTGTTCTTTTCATTAGCAGAACTTAAAGATCTAGCTGGGGCTAGGCTGGAAATCTCCCCTTAAGTTTACATATCACACTCATCACTGTGTGAAAGTCAGTGTGCTGGGGGAGGAGCATAGAAGATATAGCTGGCATCCAGAAACCTTGAGAAAAAGTGCTATTTATGCCGAGAATTGAATAATGCCAAGAGTAAGGAATGTGTTAGTTTTTGGCCCGGCACTCCTTTCACGCAGAGGAAAAATAAAAATAAAAACAAAACAAAGAAAAGCATCTGCCCTGGTCATGGGACAAGAGAAAACATGACGACTTTTGAAAACATCATTTTGTATTAAATGTATGTGGACAACTGAGGTATAGTATCATTAGAACAGGACATGGAACAGAGCTTGACCTCAAATGAATCTGTGTCAGTAGGTTCGGATCACATAGGGTCTTACAAACCAGGTCAGGAGTTTAGACTTTATTGTATTGGTATGAGACCCATCTACTTGGGGAACTGGGTGTTTCCTTCACTGGTTTCATAAAGGGAAAATGTACTGTAGCGTAAAATGTTTGAGCCATTGAGCTCCAGGCTCCAGTCTTTCTAAGTCCTGACCCTCTCCGCATTAACTGCCATCCAGCCCTACGGACAATACCCAGTCACAGCCACACCAGCACAATGTCTCAGTGGATGACTGTTTGCTCTTTTTCTTCCTTTTCCCACCTCTTTTCCAATGGACTCTTCATGCTGTAGCAACGTGAGCTGTAAGCAATGACCATCCACCGCAAGCCTGGCCCTACCTCTCCTCATCAGCCATGTAGAAAACGCCTCCCAACCCCTGTGTTTTAAGCACTGCAGGGATGATACCCCATGTCCTGCCATCATGTTCTGTTGTCCCATAGCTCCTTGTACAGACGGGATGGGCAAATATTTGTTGCAGAGAAATCATCCATTCCGCTCTGGCCTCGAGGGACCTGCACGGCATTGATGTTTTGTATTTTTGACTGGGGGTGGGGGGAGGCTTCTATTTTCTTCTCTCTTCATAGTCTTGACATTTCTTTCCTGGCATGAGGACGAGGAGAAAGGTGATGTAAATCATGGAGCAGGAAGGATTCTTCCTCCAGGAAGCATGTCTTGTTTTCTCTGTCAAGAGTCTAGTTTGCACAATAGGAGGTTCACCGTGGGAAGAGGTGCAGCAATATGTTTTTGTAGCATCTGGATGGACATCCTGAGGTGAATGCTTCAACAACGTACAGGGACTCGTGACTTCTTTGGAAAATTTAATATGCAAAACATGGTCACAGAGAGTCTCGGAACTCAGGCCAGAGGGCATTCAAATAGTCTTCATGATACACTGATTTAAAAGAAAACTTAGGAGTTCCCATTGCGTCTCAGTGGTTAACGAATCCGACTAGGAACCATGAGGTTGCGGGTTCGGTCCCTGCCCTTGCTCAGTGGGTTAACGATCCGGTGTTGCCGTGAGCTGTGGTGTAGGTTGCAGACGCGGCTCGGATCCCGCGTTGCTGTGGCTCTGGCGTATACCGGCGGCTGCAGCTCCGATTCAACCCCTAGCCTGGGAACCTCCATATCCCGTGGGTGCGGCCCAAGAAATGGCAGAAAGACAAAAAAAAAAAAAGTAAACTTGACTAATTTATTGTCATTACCTTTATCATGAGGGCCAATAAGAGGTTCAAAATTAGAATTTATTTACAGAGAATAATGACCCCCCAATTATGTTCGCTCACAAGCGTATGTGCATCAGCACCTGTACCCGCCACCGTGTACGCTCACAGGTGCACACACACAAGATGCACACACACACACACACAAGACCCCCCCCCCCCCCACACACATGCACACACTGATGCAAAGCTTCTTCTTCCTTGGAGATGGATTGTTGTACTTGTTTTGAGAACTAAGGTGGCTTATCTCCCGGTGCACATGAAGTAGGGATTTTAATATGACCGTTTCCAGTTCCGTGTGGGCTTCCTCAGAAACCCGTGACCAGGCATCCGTAGGCTGCGAGCCAACCCTGTGATAACTTGTTTAAGCCCTAGTGGAAAAATCCCTTTCCTTTCCAGTGTAACTCAGCTCTTTGCTCAGAGAGGAATCCAGGGCTTTCTTCTATCTTTGCATCTGTGCCTGTATCCAGTGCTCCATCTCTAGCCCATTGTTTCTTATCATAAGTTATGGATTTCTTGAGTATTTCATTTGGCTGTTGATTTACAACTGGCTCCTATTTTTTTTTTTTTTGGAAAACCTCCAGTAAAAGTCACTCAGTAGAGACACTTCATTTAGCTATCGATTTACGACTAGTTTATATATATTTTTTTGGAAAACCTCCAGTAAAAGCCACTCAGTAGAGACCCTGATCTATCCAGTTCTCTCCCAAATAGGATTGCAAAGACCTGTGCTGTGATTTTTTTTCGGTCAACGACTTCCGTTTTATTTCCATTGTCTTGTACTTCCTAAACTTTGATCACATACTGAAGTAGTCCTAGCTTTTACTATAATTATTAAGAATTAGACAAAAAATACATATACTAACATTTATTTCTATATATGTCTATTTAATGAATATGTTATTGCCTTCCCTTAAAAGCCTACAGTACAGAATATTTCCAAAGGTCATTTTCATAGGTCACCATTTCATCATTTGGATTTGGAATCATCTCCAAGTTTCCAGAATATTTTTTTAAATGGTAAATTTTTTTTCTGATGCATGGATTTGATACATAGTAGATAATATTTGGGGGGGGGTTAATGGCACTAATGTTCTTTAATAATCCGGAAATTTAATATCATATTTTTCCTCCCAAACTTTTATCTGCTGTTCTAAAACACCCACACGTCCTGTTAAATGGTAGGTCTTGACAGTATCTCATGTCTACCCACTCTCTTCACCTTCACTTTACATAGCTTCGCTCCTAGGCGCTCTTTCTCAAACTGGTACGCAGTCTTCTTTCTGCTTCTCTTGGTCCCCTGTTGCCTCACTCAGGTCCACACAGTTCCTGAATTTACATCTTGTCACCATCACTGACGTCACCTCGCCCCCTTGCCTAGAACTGCTGGGTAGCTTCCCGAGGCTCTTGGGTGAACACCCACACCCTTGCTGTGGCCACCAGGATGCTCTTGTCTCGACCCCCTCCTTCCTCTCCACCTCCGCTTAGAACTGTCACCCTCTTCGTGTCAGCCACGTCCGTGGAAGCTTCCATCCTCTATCCCACGTCCAGCCCCCCTCCCCCATGCTGCTTTCTGCTTAGAACGTTCTTATCCCTGTTTACCCGTTATTTTCTAATCTATTTTCGGATCTGAGCTGAAGGGACACTGCTCAGGGGACTTTCCCTTTCCTCAGCTTGGCTGTGATCCTTATTGAGTCCCATACCTCCAAGCCGTTTGCATTTTATGTGTTGTCACTAATCATAGGGATTATTCTCAATGTCATTGTTTTAAAATATTTGATTCTCCAATGGGTTGTGATACACAGAAGGCAATATTTTACACCTGTTTGCTTGAGTTTAGATCATTTTTGTTTAGCATCATTCCCATCTCTTGTCTTTATTTTTTTTTTATGTCTTTTTGCTATTTCTTTGGGCCACTCCGTGGCATATGGAGGTTCCCAGGCTAGGGGTCTAATCGGAGCTGTAGCCACCGGCCTACGCCAGGGCCACAGCAACGCGGGATCCGAGCCGTGTCTGCAACCTACACCACAGCTCGCGGCAACGCCGGATCGTTAACCCACTGAGCAAGGGCAGGGACCGAACCCGCAACCTCATGGTTCCTAGTCGGATTCGTTAACCACTGCGCCACGACGGGAACTCCCCATCTCTTGTCTTAAAATGGAAAAATAGTAGTGCTGCTACCTTTGAAAATGGATACAATGGGGTTCCTACTGTGATGCAGTTGGTTAGCACCGCAGCAGATCAGGTTGCTGCAGGTGCAGTCCCCAGCCCAGCACAGTGGGTCTAGCATAGCTGCAGCTGTAGCTTAGGTTGCAGGTGCAGCTCGAATTTGATCCCTGGCCTGGGAACTTCCATATTCTGCAGGTATCGCCATGAAAAAAAAAATAGAAAATAAATATATTGAAGTCTGATTTAAATTCCTTACTTTTCTCCAAATATTAAGTTACTATGAAATAGAATAAACAAAAGAATTTATGCACAAAATAAGAAATATATAAATCAACCTGGAATCAGAGAGGTCTTTAACCACATGGCCCCCAAATCTCAACAAAGTAAATAAAATAAAGATATTTGTATATGAAATTCCATATGTAATAAAGATGAAAAAAAGGACATATTTTGGGATTCCTCTTGTGGATCAGCAGGTTGAGGACCTGACATTGTCTTTGTGATGATATGGGTTCAATCCCTGGCCTCAATCACTGGGTTAAGGATGCAGCACTACCGCAAGCTGTGGTGTAGTTCTCAGATGTGGCTCAGATCCATTGTTGCTGTGGCTGCGGCATACACTCCAGCTGCAGCTCTGATTCGACCCCTGGCTCAGGAACTCCCATATCACCGGTGTAGCCATTAAAAAAAGAGAGAGAGAGAGAGACAAGTCCAAAGTTAGACATGAAAATCATTACAAGCTGAACATTTTTCATGCTTTTAACAGTAAAAAATAACTGAATATGCAAAAAACAAAATATATTGCACTGAGTCCTCCAGACATTCCAAAACTGTTTCTAGCCTCTACTTAGCATTTGGACAGAAGAACACAGGCTAATGAGAAACAAAACAACCCAGGAATTTAACAAATGGCATCTCCATCAATGACGTCGTCGCATCTGGGGAAGTGGAGGCTGCCATGGAAGTGCTGAGATGTAGCGGGATCCCGTGGCCCTCTGTGCAGAGGAACCTCAGATCCCCCCATCCTCCCTGGTCAACCCCCCAGAGCCAGGTTAACGTCTCAGCCTATGTTTAGATAAAAGGCGGAGAATGCCGTGCTGAATCTGCTTGGTCTTGATGCTGTAGATGATAGGATTCATTAAGGGGGGGAAGAGGAAGTAGATGTAGCTCATGGTCACGTGCACCACTTGTGGCACATTCCGCCCAAACCTGTGGACGAACGACAGACCGGTCACAGTGACGTAGAAGATGAGGACACAGCCGATGTGGGAGATGCAGGCATTGAGGGCCTTGGATCGCTCCTCCCCGGAGGCGATGCCCACGACTGTCTTAAGAATGAGGATGTACGAGAAGAGAATGATGAGAGCATCCAGGAAGACTGTGAAGGAAATGAGAACTACGGGGTAAAGTCTATTGAAAGCGGTGTCAGCACAGGCCAGGGTCATGACTTCCTGATGGAGACAGAAAGCGTGGGCGAGGACGTGAGAGCGGCAGTATGGAAAAGAAAAAAGACGCAGGATCACAGGCAGGATGGATAGAAAACCTCTCATAAAAGCTCCCATCCCTACCCTGACCACACGCGTGTTGGTGAGGACGGCCGCGTGTCTCAAGGGATGGCAGATGGCAATGAAACGGTCACGGGCCATGGCGAGCGGGATGCCCGACTCGACGATGGAAAGGGAGTGAATGCAGTAGGCCTGCAGGAAGCAGGCCCCGTGGCTTCTCTCTCGCTGATTCAGCCACAAGACACCCAGGACAGTCGGCATCGTGGCCAGTGTCACGGTCAGATCCGTGCCGGCCAGCATGGCCAGGAAATAGTCCATGGGCTCGTGGAAACCGTGCTCCCCCCGATGAGGTAGAGGAGGGAGCCGTTGCCGAGAAGCACCGAGACGTAGACCACCAGCAGGGGGGTGGAGACCCAGGGGTGAGCTGCCTCCAGACCTGGGAAGCCAGTCCGCACAAAGCGGGCAGCACTGATGTTGGGCACACGGTCTGTCCACAGCTGGGGGCAGCTTTCACCCAAGAACCCAGATGTTTCTGTGATAATGCGTCACAGAGGCCTCCATCACAATCTTCATACCTGAGGATGGTTAATTGGTGTGATAGATGTAAGTGGACAATATCTTCCTGCAGAATAAGAGCAGAGATTTGCAGGTTACACTGCAGATGAGTAATACCGGTCTTTTCCTAATTAGAAGAAAATCGTGGCTAATGGTTAAATTTTTCTCCACTTAGAAGAGTAAGTTCATTAACTTTTCCTAAAACGTCAGACCCTAGTAGTGTGTGTATGCTTAATTTTTTTTTGCAGCAATGCCGACAGCAACAACCGTAAGGGAATTAATTGCAAATGGACAAAGATCCTAGTTAACTGGTGTCTTGCTGTGATTGCCAACTTTGGGGACACATTCGACTTTGGTTTTGTTTTTCAATCTCTCACGGGCATGGTAACTACACAATCTGAGCTCAAAGAATTTTTCTTTGTTTTGGAAATTGAACACCAGCGTTTGATGGCGCGTTCTAAGTAGTACTGTCACTTCCAAGGGCTTTGTCACTCCAGTGATTATCACCCTTTTGTAGAGCTTGGCCACCAGAGGTGTGGGCCGCTTACCAGCCACAACTCACCAGGACGAGGACTTACTGGACATGCAGCCTTAGACTCCACTTCCAACTCACTCAACCCCTTTTATTACAACCCCCAGGTGATTCAGGTGCCGGGCAATGTCTGAGAGGCCCCATGCTAAGCAAGTCTTCTGTGGTCCATCTTTGGAGAGAGGTGCTTTTTCCATTCTTCCACCTGATTGGTTACCTGATGCATGCCTCCAGATATCCTCACGCAATATTTTTCATTGCTCTCTCATTGCTTTCTCACCACTCTTTCTGCCTCTTGTCCTTTCTGCCTCTTGTCCTGTCCAAAACTGTTTGACACAGGGGAATGTTCAGGTTCCTTCTCATGTCCCCTCTTATCTCTCCTTTCCCTCTGATATTTAACTCCTGATGAGCTGTTGCTCATGTGACTGGTCACAATGCAAGGTTCCCACGGCCTGAGGTGCCTCAAGACCGTCCCCACCATTTCCGTTTGCTTGGTCGCCTCACTCAAAATAAAGAACCTGACACCTTTTGGGCTGAAGTCTTATTTTACCATAAATTCAGGAGCATCGAGGCATATCTCCTTAATAAGATACTCTTAATATCAGAAATATCAGAAATACATCAGAATCAAGACCAATCACAAAGAACCTAACACTTGTATAAGAAAATGCTTTGACGCTGCCTCTGTGTGAGCACGGTTCTCATTGAGATGGAAATCGCCAACACTACAAGTTGCCCAAATTAAGTCACAGAGAGCTTTAACCTGTGATTATTGTGCAAATGCTGTTCTACTCCTGAAATTTTCTTGCTGGAAGATATGGATGAGAGAGTAATGCATAAGAGGAAGAGGAAGACAGTTTGGTGAGGTAGCGAATTAGAGATATATCGATCCTGATGATGAAAATATGCAGAAATAATAAAGTCCTGGACTCATTTAAGAAAAGATAGAATATATTTCCAGACTGTAGCGACTGTAGAAAACTTTGGCGAGCTCCCCATTGAAAATTAAGCAGGTTTTTGTAGATAATGCTAATAAAACATTCAAGACCAAAACGGATACATGTTTTTACTTTTTTCATGAGAAGAACGGTGTTTGAGAAACAGGGAGACTGTATTTCTCTCTGTAGTTAGGTCAGAAAAATAAGAAATAGAGAAGGCTGTGGTAGTAGCTCTAAGTATGTAAAAAGCAGGTCATGTCCCTGAGCCTTTTGAAATGAAGAGAAAACTTAACAGACCTAAGAGAGGACCCTGATATTTGCGCAGAAGTGGGTTTGTGGATTTCTAAGAGTACAAGGTACTGTCCTCAAGCTGAGACCCACTATAGTCAGATTCTTCAGACCTAGGACCAGGCTGCATGCATCTTTCCAAGCTTATGTTATGGAGCAGCAATTCCACTAACAAGGCTTGGCTGTGTATGGGTTTATTTATTGACACATGCTAATAAAATTACCTCAGTTGCCTAAGAACCAGTCTGTCTGGCTATAGATGGGGGAACTATGATCTTGAAATTGATTGACAGCTCCCAAACACATGTTCTTTATTTAGTGACATCCTAAGATTCTCATCTTATCAATATCTGACGAGTTGTCCTATAAGGGACACCTTATTCATGAAGGTATAAACAGCCAGTAGAACTTCTCAGTATCCTGTGGGACTAGCAGAAAGATTACTATTTCAACTCTGCACAGAATTCATGAGCACCTGCCATGCACCTGCCACTGTGTTTATTAATGGGAAAACCACTTAAGCACAGTCTCTGTTCTGAGGAAGCTCACAGGTGAACAAGGAGTTTATAACAGGGGTATGATCATGCTGCAGTTTTATGCAAAGCGTTGTTCATATGTGTCTTAATAGGGTCTCTAATTCTAAAAGCATGAAAAAGCATAGGTAGATCTGAGCCATGTTCCTGGCCTCATTTCAGATCTCCTACCAACTTGATTTTCATGCGAAGGCATTTATCTAGGTAACACACAAAACACATCCATGGAAACAGCCCAAAGCACTCAATCCGAGAGCGTGAACTTGATGGGAGAAGAAGGGACGGAGAGGGGACTTTGTTGTAGGAGGAAAGAAAGAGTAGGAAAGACACATGGCCCTCGAAAGAAAATAGAGAATCGACCACAGAATCCAAACGAGCACTTGGATGAAGAAGACAGAGCCATTTCTCCTCCCTCCCATTTCCTCTTTTACATACACTCCAATCCTCTCAAACTGGGTGGAGCAGAGGCCCCCCATAGACTCGAGGGTGCTGAGCCAGGACCGGGGTCTCAGGGGTCTTCCTGCTGAGTCTCGCTGTCATTACCCGAGCCCTTTCTGAGAGTAGTTCCTCCAGTAAACACACAGTCTGCTGTTAGGATCTAATAAAACCTATAACCCTTACCCAGCAAGCAGATACGCGTCCACAATGTTACATTTAACTTGGGGCGCACGCATTTATCCTGGTGCCAATCGGGGGTTCCAGATTAGAAAGCCGAATCTCTCCGGGTCCCTTGAATACCCTCTTTAGAAGGAGGGAGAGCTCTGTGCTGTAGCCTTTCCCACCTCAGCGGGGACCTGCCCTCTAGACCGGCCTCTGGAAAATGTTCACGTCTCCCTCCATTGCCTCTAACATCAGAAGGGAGAGGCGTCCCTTCCACACGTCTGCTCCTGACACTTACCCACCGCAGTCTTGTTGCAGGAATAGGGTCTCCTCATGGCCCTATTTGAAGACTCCATCCCGGGGGTTCCTCACTTAGCCTCCTCCAGAGGCCCCGTTAGAATGCTCCTGTACGCTGGGACGCCACCCCCAAGTCTCAGCTTCACAGCCACCCAGGGGACCCTGGGATTTCTCTACCCTCTGTCCTCTTTCTGGGAGGAGGTGGGGGCTCAGTCAAGGCCCTCGGGCCTTTCAGAGCTTGATTCATGTCCTTAGGAGACAATCAGTTTCCCAAAGGGTGTGAGAAAAACCGCAGACTGCAGTGCCAGCTGAGGTAGGGATGTCAGGACAGGCCCTGGCTCATCCCCTCCCCTCTCCCCCAGCATCCTCGGCCTCAGGATGGAAGAAATCCAGGCTTGACCTTCCTGTTGTTTATTTCAAGTGTCAAACACTTGACAGTTTCCCTCAGGGATCACATGTGCTGTTGTTTATCCCAGAATTTAGGAGTCCCAGTTGCATTTTTGTCTTTCCTGTTTGTTTGGAGAATTAAGTTCTGGTCCAGGCTAGCATCAGTGGATTTCTTCATAGCCGTGTGTATGGGCCCTGTCCACTTATTCTTACCATCACATTAGCTTTAGATCACTGGCCATTTCGTGTCAGGTTCACAGTGGGACGCACGGTCTCTTATGCACAGCGTGTGACCGTATAACCAGTTCTAGAGATAAAATATTCACCATGAATGTTTATAACACTGTCATGGCTGTATGAACACCAGCGGGCACAGGAAGAAGCTATGAATGGCAGACATGGGACAAAAACTCAGATGTGTGAGAAATGGAACTTTATTATAGGTGATTTGGCGCCTCAACCCATTCGGTGGAAGACGCCAGGTGTCGTCACTCAGAATCTTTTTAGTAACCCCTGGCGGGCATCTAGGTTTCTGGTTTTGGCGGCAAGACCCCCCTCAGACTGAGTATCGTACTCTCATCTGCTTGTCGTCCACTCTAAATCCATGTGGCACCAGGGGGAGTGTCTAAGACCTGGCCTCACATGATGCACCGCTGGGCATAGAGAACAGTCAGTTTAAACCGCTTGCCACTGAGTAAGGAGGGACTCTACCCAGCTCAGCCTCCTCTCTCTCTTTTTAATAGACTGCAACCGTTTCAAGTGTCACTGACTTCGGGTAACTAGTAAGACAAGTGATTCTGCTCGAGTAGAAAATTATAGAATGAAAGAGACATTCTACCAAGTAGAACAATAGAACTCAGGTCAAAGTCATTGGCACTGCGAAAGGGGTCAGGGGCTGAGAGTCAGAGCAATGGTTCTGTGTCTTTTATGTAATTAATTACTTGGCTTATTTATATATTTTTCTTTTTACGACTGCACCCACGACATATGGGAATTCCAAGGTTAGGGGTCAAATCAGAACTGCAGCTTCCAGCTTACACCACAGCCACAGCGATGCCTGATCCAAGCTTAATCTGTGACCTATGGCGCAGGTTGCGGCATCACCAGATCTTTAACCCACTGAGCAAGGCCAGGGATCAAACCTTCATCCTCATGGGTACTATGTCGGGTTCTTAACCTCCTGAGCCACAACGGGAAGTGCCGCTTTCTGTCTTTCAAAAGGCAGGAATCCAGCCTTCTGACTCTGAGCTGCACTGACACTATAGAGTCTCTTCTGCCAAGAAACCATCCTGCAGTGGGGAGAATGCCCCGAGTCAACACCTCATGCTCAAAGTCTCTGGAAAGAGAAAAGGCGAGTGAGACCATTCTGTGTCTGCTTTGTCTTAACACTGTAGATTACTGGATTCATAAATGGGGGGAAGAGGAAGTAGACAGAGCTCCTGATAATACGAACTGCTTGTGGCGCGTATTTCCCAAATCGATGAATGAGGGTCAGCCCAGTCACAGTGGTGTAGAAAACCAGAGCACAGCTGATGTGGGAGACACGTGTGGTCAGCGCGTTAGCCTGCTCTTTACCTGAAGCGATTCCCATGACAGTCTTAAGGATTAGGATGTGAGAGATAAGAATGAGCACAGAGTCTAAAAACCCAGCCAGTGAGACCAGGGCTATAGGATAGAGTCTGTTGAAGGTGATGTTGGCACAGGCCAGTTTGATCACATCCTGGTGCAGGCAGAAGGCGTGGGAGAGGCCGTGGGATCTGCAGTAGGGGCATCCAGAGAGGGTGGTGATTATGGGCACTACAAGTATAAATCCTCTCAGTAGACGCCCGAGACCTATCTCCACCACCTGAGCATTGGTGAGAATGGAGGTGTATCTCAGAGGATGGCAGACGGCAACAAAACGATCATAGGCCATGACAAGCAAGATTCCAGCCTCCACAATGGAGAGGGAATGGAGGAGATAGGCCTGGAAGTAGCAGGCTCCGTGGCTGATCTCCCTGTGATCCAGCCACAGAACACCAAGCACGGTGGGCATCGTCGTCCAGGTCACGCCAAGGTCTGTGGCCGCCAGTATCGCCAGGAAGTAATACACAGGCTCATGAAGCGTGTGGTCTTCTCGGATGAGGAAGAGGAGGGTGCCATTGCTGAGGGGTATGGAGACATAGATGACAAAGAAGGAGATGGGAATCCAAGGATGAAATATCTCCAGACCTGGGAAGCCAGTCAGCAGAAAAGGGGCAGCACTGATGTTGGACCACATGGTGGGTCGCTGGGAAGAAAAAGTTAAAGCTTTCTCTAAATTAGCCCTGTCAGTAGAAATGTAACTTGAGCCACCAAGGTGATTTTTAAATTTTCTAGCAGCAACATTAAAAATAGTAAAAAGGTAGAATTACAAGTAATTTAATACACACTTTATCTGCTCTAAAGTAGTATTTCAAAATGTAATCAGTGTAAAATCATGCATGAGATATTTTACATTTCATTGTACATTTCCAAATTCAGAAAGTAGGGAGGTCCCCTTGTGGCTCAGCAGCAACGAACTTGACTAGTATCCATGAGGATGCGGGTTCGATCTCTGGCCTCACTCAGTGGGTTAAGGATCCGGCTCTGATATAAGCTATGGTGTAGTTCAGAGACATGGCTTGGATCTGGTTTTGCTGTGGCTGGCAGTTAAAGCTGACATTCGACCCCTACCCCTGGAACTTACATATGTGCTGCAGGTGCAGCCCTAAAAAAAAAAAAAAAATTAGAAAGTAGTTAACACAGAAATTCCTAACTCAAGCTAACCATAGGGTACAATATTCAAAAGCACACATCTAGACAATAAAGTTATTTTGCCATATCATTTGATAAATAGGAAATTACAGTATTTGTATAGAATTTTTCTCAACTTGTATCGCTTCATAAATTTTTCACCCCAGTTCTCTAATCCTGATTATTTTCTCACAGCTCATTTTCTTGGTCAGAATCCTCTGCTAAAGTTTACTGGAATATCTGACCTGATCTCACCTGAAATCCAAGATGTTTTGTCAATTTCTAGTTGTGTCTTCTAGTTTCTTCTTCTCTCAATTGTGAACATATTTTATATTGTGGGAAAGAAGTCAGCACTTTGCTTTTGGAAATATATATGTGCATTGATACTACGAATAAAAATGGATGATTCCTGCATAAATGAAGACCCAACTGAGCATTAGGGATGCAAAGTTCATGACCTTGCTAGTAACAAAAAATAAGCTTTCTTCGGGTTAAGCCCTCTTTACTTAAATTGAAGATCACATTATAGTTATTTGTATGGATAAAACTGTTCCATCGCCCCACGGTGCCAACCCACTCAGGGAACCCCGAAGGAGGATGCCTGATGTCTGTCCAGGTACCTGCTGATCTCATGGGATTGTTATTACTAAACTTACGGAGTTCACAATTTTACGCTTCAAGGAAGCATTGCCTTTGTCCATAGGGGACAGAAGATAGAAACTTGGAGGTGATTCTTTTTTTCAACTTCTAAAATTTAAATGAGTGGCAATCATATTTGTCTCTATTACTCAATGATGATATTCTTGCTTCTATGAATTTCATGGTTTGTGCTAAATGCAGTGAATATATTTGTAAAAAGGCAGATGTTTACACACTTATTAGAATGGCCAAAATCCTGAATGCTGACAACACCAAAAGCTGACGAGACTCTGGGGCAACAAGAACTTTCACACATTGCTGGTGGAGACACAGAACAGTGCAACCACTTTGGAGACAATTTGGTGGTTTCTTACAAAACTAAAGGTACTCCTACCGTATAATCTAAAACTTCCACTCCTTGGTATTTACCCAAAGGCGCTGGAAACTTACGTCCACACAAAACCTGCACCCAGATGTGTATAGCAGCATTATTCATGATTATGCAAACTTGGAAGTAAGGAATTCCCATTGTGGCTCCGTGGAAAAGAATCTGACTAGTATCCATGAGATGCAGGTTTGATCCCTGGCCTCGCTCAGTGGGTTATGGATCCAGTGTTGCCAGGAGCTGCAATGTATGTCATAGATGCAGCTCAGATCTGGCGTTGCTGTGTCTGTGGAGTAGACCAGAGGCTATAGCTCCAATTTGACCCCTAGCCTGGGAAACTCTATATACCATGGGTGCAGCCCTAAAAAGACAAAACAAACAAACAAAAAAAAACCAAACACTTGGAAGCAAATGAGATATCTTTTAATGGATAAATAATTGTGATATATCTGACAATGAAATATTATACAGCACTAAAAATAGCTATTAAATCATGAAAAAACATGGAGGAACCTTAAATGTATATGAAAGTAGCCAGTCTGAAAGTCTACATATTGTATAATTCCAATGCTATGACAGTCTGGAAAAGACAAAATGGAAATATTATAAAGATGAGTGGTTGTCAGGAGTCAGGGTGAGGGGATGTGTAGGTAGAGCACAGAGGACTTGTAGAGCAGCAAGAATATTCTACGAAATATGTGAAATACATGAAATTCTAATGATGTATATTTGTTATTATTATTTTAGTCTGAACCCATGGAATGTACACCACCAAAGGTGAACCCTAGGTAACCTGATGATTGAGATGTCAATCAGGTTTATCTCTGGTTTCAAAAAAAATCATTTTGGTAAATGATACTGATCACAAGGAAGGTGATACATGTATGATAGCAAAAAGCACGGGATTAACATATGTACTTTCCTCTCAATTTTGTTGTAGCTCTAAAAACTAAAGTCGTGTTTTTAAGAAAGCAGAGAGTGGAGTTCCCTGTGACTCAGTAGGTTAAGGATCAGCATTGTCACCGCTGTGGCTCTGGTTACTGCTGAGGCACAGGTTCAGTCTCTAGTCTGGGAACTTCCGCATGCCACAGGTGCTACCAAAAAAAAAAAAAATGCAGAAAAGAGAATTTCCCTGAACTCTTACAGTTTATAGTCTAACGGGGTGGATGTCAGTAAACATTTGTCAAAACAGTCTTATATACAAAAAGGGACAGTGAATGTCGAGTGCTTAGGTCACAGTAAATGCAAACTAGATGTTGCCGAGCATTAAATGTAAATATCTTGCCCCGTCTTTCTTTTAAAAATGGTGTTTCTCCTCAGTCTTGACAATTGAGCGTTTAGTTTTTGATCTATTCTGACTTTTATTTTTTCTAAAAACTCTCATTATTTCATTCTCAGTGTCTACTCTAGCTCATTCAGGCTCTTATTGCATAAAAAATAGAAAAATAAACATTTTGCAGGTACTGTATAAATAACACACATATTGGATGGAAACGGACGTCTCTTTCACTAACAGATGCAGTAGTCAGAATTCTAAAACTCCCTCCACCACACACATCTAACCAAGATTCTCTGTCCTAATCCCTGGGCTGTTAGGTTGTGTGTAGGATGAAATGCCTGCTAGTGACTATGCAGATGAAACTAAGATTCCCGATCAGTTGACTTTTAGTTAATCAAGGGAGATTCTATGGGTAGACCTAGTACAATTATATGAACCTTTAAAAGGACACAAAGCAATTCGAATTCGAGGACTTGACAGACAGTTACTGGTTTGAAGGTGCAAGGGGCCACATTAGAAAAAATTCAGGCAACCAGCCTCCAGGAGCAGAAAGAGGGTCTCTGCTGACAGCCTGCAAAAAAGTAGGGACCTCTGACTTATTACCACAAGGAACTGAGTTCTGCCAACATTATCAATGAGTTTGGAAGTGGATTCTTCCCTAGATCCTACAGATAAGAGCCCAGCCCAGCCATTACCTTGATTTTGGCCTTAGGATGCTCTAAGCAGAGAACCCAATGAAGCCTACTGGATTTATGACCACAGAGTCACGCTATTATGAACGAGTGTGGTTTTGTAGTACTATAAATAGAAACCAGCACAGTTTGTAGTAATCTGTTGTTCAGTGATAAAAAACTAGTGCTATTTTCCATATTTTACTCTTAACAAGAAGTTCTCTTGTGGTGCAGTGGATTGAGGATCCAGCATCGTCTCTACTGCGGCTCGGTACGACCCCCGGCCCGGGAACTTCCACATGCCATGGGCAGGGTCAAAAACACCCTGAATAAATTAATGTTTAGAGCGTTGATGTAAGTTTATTATGTCAATTAGCCACAGAGTTGGCACATGACAAAGACCTCTACGGCACTGCACGTTTACTTCTCACTCATATGCGGGGTTCCTCTCATTTTGCCTGGTCTTAGCTGGGTACCTCTGGTGAATTCTGTCCCTCTTGCTCATGCCTCTCACTCAGCTGGACGTCACCTCCATCCTATCATTTTTTGCTTCTTCCTTACGTCCATACCCTTTTCTTGAGTTTATTACAGTTGGACCCCTCACGTTGCCTCCTTCCCGCTAAGTCCCCTAAGTCCTGGACGTCTTTGCTGCATCACCCAGTCTTCAGAACAAAATACAAAATGTTGTCTTTTACATTATATCACTTGTTTCTCAGGCCGAGGGGCTCTCATGAGCTCATTCTAATTAAAATATGGATGAGCTCCCGGTCCATAATGAAAATAATGATGGTCAGCTCACTTATGAAATTTTAATTATTATTTTTTTTGTGTGAAAACACCGATGCACTAACTGGCTGGTATGCTGATGGTTAAACTGATGCAGGTAATGACACTGAGTTCCAAATCATCATTTGTGATGCCATCATTGGCTAATGTATAAGCTGACTGATTCATACTGTTTTTTTCCCAAAGAAATGTCCAGTTAAGAATCACCAATAACTCACACACTGCCTGCGTCTTGAGTCATCATCAAGCCCTCCAGCCTCCATTTTTTTCCCCCAAAGGTAGACATCACTTTGTCTTTCTCTCTGGAGCTCTCATCGAATGATCCTGAATGAAGTAGCAGCTCTTAAGTATCGGCATTGAAGCATGGACACGTGCACAGTTTTGTCCTGTAACTGAGACTCAGTCATATCACTGAAGGCAAAGGGCATAAAGAAGGGAGACTGTGTAGAAAGGTAACACCCAGAGGTGTGAGAGAGAGAAAACTGGATGCAGAGAACAGCACTTGGAGGAGGAGATGTAACAAAGAGACCTTCACGCGTCTCGATCACGCCCTGTCATCACTCAGCATCCACCTCTCTCCCCCTGCCCACCTCTTGTAAAGAATATAGCCCTGTTGGAAAAACAGCTTGAGAGTCAGTCCTGGGTTAACAAGAGAGTCTATGTAGAAACTTGGATCTCTTAATTATTCATATAAATACTGGGGAGTTCCTATTGTGGTGCAGTGGAAACGAATCCGACTAGGAACCATGAGATTGTGGGTTCGATCCCTGGCCTCGCTCAGTGGATTAAGGATCTGACGTTGCTGCAAGCTGTGGTGTAGGTTGCAGACACGGCTCAGATCTGGCATTACTGTGGCTCTGGCGTAGGCTGGCGGCTACAACTCCGATTGGACCCCTAGCCTGGAAACCTCCATATGCCGCAGGTGCGGCCCTAAAAAGACAAAAAGACAAAAAAAAAATTATTCATATAAATACTCATGACCAAAAAAAATCATTGCTTATTTCTGAAAGTCAATATTTTTCAAGGAATTGAAATTTTATGTTATACTCTGTTACACTGGACAGAATTCATAAAGGCAAATAGCTTTCCTCAGTGTTCTATTTATTTTCTTGCAACAAGTCCTAGAAGGAAGTGTGGTCCAAGACAGGTAGTCAACTCTATTTTCCTCTCTAGTCTTCCCACTCCATTTTCCCAGGGTTATCAGAGCCTTACCTGTGGCATCAGGAATAAAAGGGAAAGGTAATTGTTGGGTCTTGATGTAGGACCTAGTATTATTTTTGACAACTGATAACAGCATCAACTGGTGAAGTTATTTGTATAGAAAAATGGTTCCCCAGGGTCCCTCTGGCTGCAGACACTTAGGCTTCTAAAATATCGTTCTAGTCGCCTCTGAGGAAGGGGAAGGTCCCCAGAGCTGTGTCCTACAATTACACACTTTTATTGCATCCAGAAGGCATTATTATAACCACATCTAGCGGGTGGAAGGCATGCGGTCAAATCACCTTTGTCTTTTCTGATCCCCACCACAGCAGAGAAGATACCATCAAAACCACACTTGACTTTGTTTTCATTCTTAAATCCTGGAGCGAGTAAGGGCAGTAAACTCAGAAGAAACGTGAAAATTTTCTGATGCCTTTCTTTGGTTTCAGATGAGATCATTCACTGAATACTCAACATACATATTCTTAAAGTAATATTTTCTCACAAGTAAGTGCAATTTTTGATAAATTCCAGTAGGCAGTGAGGGTTTTTGTTTGTTTGTTTGTTTTTGTCTGTCTCTTGGTCACCATTCTTGCCTCTAGAACAAATGGTGAAAAATTCCTTTTACTCTAAGTATGAGATAGTAAGATGAAGTAGTGGACATGGAGAACATGTCCTTCTGACCTTGACTTTCTCCAACAGTTTGTACCTGAACAGAAGGGACTACCCTCACTCTCTGGCAGGGAAAAAGATCTGAGGGACTTTGTCCTTGTTCTCAGCCTGGTCTCCTGAATCTGTCCTGGAGCTTTAGCCCAACTGCAAGCCTTTCGCATGAGTATGAGCATCATGTGGTCAAACACGCGGGTCACATTTTGGCTTCTGACATTTCAGGTTCAGTTTAGCTCTTCCTGAACTCTCTCCTCTGCTCAAAAGTCCTTCTGAAAGCCAGTAAGGTGGGAATTCATGATCAGAGTCCGTCCCAGGGGATGACTTGGGTCTGAATGTCCTTGAACCTGGAAACTCTTTGTCTTAAGTATGAATGTAGGGGTGCCTTGATTTGGGGGAGCTACGTCGCAAGCTCAGAATGAGGTGGAAATAGCGAGCACCTGAGATAATCTACAGTTTTAAACTGCCCCCCTCATTGCAATCGGAAGTAGACTTGCCCTCTGATTTTCATGGCTCTCCTACCCTTTATGTGTAACACCGTTCCTGGCACCAGGAAACTCCTGTAGTTCCATCTCCTACTCGCCTAGATTTTTTTCTCTGCTCTGATTGAGCTCTCACGAAGACATAATATATACCCTTTGAGGATATCTTAACTTAGGTCACAAGTCCCTTTCTAAGTCATCAGAAAATTTCAGTCAAAAGAATAACAATTTATTCCTTGAGATATTCACACTTTTAAAATGCAATTGGGACACACTTATAGAAGGTGACTCTCCCGCCCCCACCCAAAAACATGGAACTCCCCTCCATTCCCTCAGGCCTTGCTCATAGCAAAAGGAAGGAAGGAGCTGGAACTACCTTTCCCACTCAGGTGGACTAGTTAGCCACTGGTAGATGCCCTAACGTCCCAGCTAAAGACGGGGGGAGTAGGGTAAGGATGAGGATGGAGATGGGAGGAAGTGCGCCACCTATGTCCACTTCCTCTCCTCTGTTCTTAAGCAGGTACTTGTCGGGAGACATGTTTCTACAATATTTTCTCAGCCTCTTTGCTGAAAACTCCATCTTGTCCTGCTTTACTTGACCCCATCTTCCTGCTTGAAAAACAGTCCTAGTGCTGGTCAATGACTTAAGCTTAAGAACAAAGACCTAAAGGCATAAATTATTCATAGGGTCAGCTGAATGAGGATATAATGTGTTGGTCTAGGCACACCCGGACCTGTGCAGATTGGCACGCTGTTTGCACAGCATGATAGGTCCTCTAAAGAATAAGAAAAAGGAACCTCAAGTGGTTTATGAGGGGTCGTTAGCAGAATATGCTTTAGCAAGGAGAATGGAGGTGCAAACCTAGGCACGCCAGGTTGCTGCAGATAAGCATACAGTTTTTTGGAAGCACAGTGATGATTCTCTAGATGCTATGCATAGATAGCTGAAGCCAAGCTTCCTCAAATGCTAATGATTGTTAAATGCCTAAAGGTCAGAGTAAAAGCTTAACGAGCTATGTGACTTTTAGAATAATAAAAGAACTTAAAAAAAACCAAAAAAACAAAACCTATATTCCGCACCTACAACCCCCTCCTCATTTGAGGTAATCCTAAAGAGCACAATAAAAGCCATTTCTTGAGGCAGTGCTCTTGGTCCCTGAGACCCCGAGTCCCCTGGTTCCCACCTTTAATTAAGATAAATGTCTTGTTTTATGTTAACTTTTTCCTTAAGTTTCACAGCACCCATTCTTTAGCCCTCACCTGCTGAGCTGGTCTCGGCAGGTACTGCCTTGGAAAATAAGTGTCATCTACCAGTTCTTGAGAAAAAATCATGATCACTTAATGTGGGGGGTGGGTAGAAACCAATGAGTTGGTTGAGAAGATGAGTGATCACATTTGTCAAGGAAGAATGCATATTCTTTTAGGGAAAACTCCTGCTTCGGGGACCAGTCATATGGGTTTCCATCATTTCTGTGGATGTCTGTGGGGGGATTCATGATTAGAAATTGGATCGTCTATAAATAGACTAAACTTGGTCCATTTCACCCAAGCTGACTTATAATTCTGATCCCTGTAATCCCTTTCCCCTCTTCCACCTTTCAAACCCTGAATAAATTATATTTTACTTAGAGACACACCTCTGCACACCAAATGTATCATTATCACAAGAATTGATGGCAAAGCAGACAGAGATACCTAGTATACAGAATTTTATGTTTTAATTGCACAAAGGAGACCAAAGATCTGGGCTTCCAGAGATCCCTTGGGCAATGTGTGATCCACTTTGACAATTGTTTTATCAAGAGGTCTGATCATGGGTGGTTGATAGGAAGCTTCTTTGCTCCCCTGCCAAAAACCAGAGTTACATTCTGTGGGAGGGACTGCAGTGCTCAGAGATCAGGCTCTAACTCTCCAGGTAGCAAAAAGGCGAAGAATGCCTCTCTGGATCTGCTTGGTCTTGGCGCTGTAGATGACAGGGTTCATCAAGGGAGGGAACAGCAAGTAGACATAACTCATGATGAGGTGGACGATCTGTGGGACCTGCTTCCCAAACCGATGGATCAGAGACAACCCAGTCACTGGGACATAGAAAACCAGGACACAGCAGATATGAGAGACACAGGTGTTGAGGGCCTTGACCCTCTCTTCTCGGGCGGCAAGGCTCAGGACGGTCCTGAGGATCAACACATAGGAGACAAGGATGACCAGAGAGTCCAGCACAAATATAAGAGCTACAAGCACCACTGGATACAGTCGATTGAAGGAGGTGTCCGCACAGGCCAGTTTGATGACATCCTGGTGAAGGCAGAATGCGTGGGAAAGCACGTGGGAGTGGCAATATGGAAAAAAATACAGGGGCAAGACTGGGGGGATGACAGATACAAACCCCCTCATCAGAATGCCCAGCCCCATCTTCACCACTCGAGTATTGGTGAGTATGGAGGTATATCTGAGGGGGTTGCGAATGGCAATAAGACGATCACAAGCCATAGCAAGCAAAATGCCAGACTCTACAAAGGAAAGGGAGTGTATGAAGTAGGCTTGCGAGAAGCAGGCTACGTGTCCGATCTCCCTGTGGTCCAGCCAGAGGACTCCCAGCACCGAGGGCATCGTGGTCAAGGTCAGCCCCAGGTCTGTGGCTGCCAGCATGGCCAAAAAGTAGTACATGGGCTCGTGAAGGCTGTGGTCTTCCTTAATGAGAAGGAGGAGGGCACCGTTGCCTAAAAGGACAGAGAGGTAGACGAGAAAGAAGGGTATGGAAATCCAGCGGTGAGCTGCCTCCAAGTCTGGAAAACCCGTCAATAGGAAGGAATTGAAGCTGCTGTTGGGCCACATGTGGGGTTTATCCAGAAGAAATGTTCTTTTTTCTCCGTTATAACCACAGAAATGCAGCTCTACTTTCAAGGTATCACTCCAAAGATCCTGGCTTGGAATTCTTTCTTAAAAGTAAGAATGACATCCACGTAAGCCATTGTTTATGAAAACGTATTCTCAGGACAGCCTGTATTTTTTGAGTTCTTATCCACTTATTCTTGGGGCCATCTCCTACCTACTTAATCAAATACTTGGAGTTTCATTGGTCATCTGCAGAGTAACAAGCTCCCCAAGGAATTTTTGAGGCACACTGCAACTTAGAAGCCATCTGCCTCAATGATGCTGATTTCACAGAAGACTCTATCCTTGTGGGATTTCAGGGAACCCAATTCTCACCTTATCCCGATCCGCTACTTGAAGTTTAATTGCCTTTACAGTGGTGATTCCTGGCACATGTTATCCTGCATAGATGTATGATTTCTCTGAATTCTCAACAAAAGTCTCCAGATCTAAGAGAAAAGGCTTAGGAGAAGCCATACGACTCCCACCGTCGCTACGTAGGTGGATGTGAAGAAGAGACACTTGGCTTCTATTCCATGGATTCGGGCCGGGAAAACATGAAGGGTTTCCTAGCCTTGCCTGGACACTAAGAACTAGTCACTGCTCACAACAACGGCCCAAACGAATTGGAACTTAGATGATCCTGGACCCTCAGGCTGGAGGCCAGCCGAGGACCTGGCTCCTCCTAAAGTCTCCTTGCATTTGAACATTTGATGTTCTCTTATTCCCACTTAGGTTCTTTCTCTTTCCCCATTATTTTCTGGTGGCCACCGAAACAACTTCCCAGAGCCTGACCTTTCTCCTTCCTAGGTACCCGCTTGTACTGTAGAAAACGACTTCCTGGCCTCCTTGGCATCCAGCCGCAGGCTTCTGAGTGTGTCTTAACCAACACTCAGTGAGGGCTCGCTTGCTGTTGGAGCAGAGCCTTGTCCATTAACGGAGAAGGGCTTAGGTCCTCGAAGAGGCCTTTGATATCTCTTCTGCCATAGACGATGGGCTGCTTGTTTTAGTGCCTTGCTCAAACCTCCTAAAATACGGAACGTATGTTTAGGCATAACATGCAGTCCCGTTGTGGCTCAGGGGAAACGAAGCCAACTGGTATCCATGGGGATACGGGTTCAGTCCCAGTGGGTTAAGGATTCAGCGTTGCTGTGAGCTGTGGCGTAGGTCACAGGTGCTGCTCACTGCTCGGATCTGGCATTGCCATGGCTGTGGCTGCAGCTCCGATTTGACCCCTCGCCTGGAAATTTACATATGCTACAGGTGCAGCCCTAAAAAAAGCAAAAAAAAAAGGTATGTATACATCAATCATACATATATACAGGTATACATACATACCTCTATGCACATATGTACATCAGTGCATGTGTATGTGTGTATATATACACACACGTACATATATACATATATTCATTAATTCCCTCAATATTTTTTGAACACCCACTATTTGAGAGGCATAACATTTTAAGCATGGGAAGTAAATGGTAAAAAGACAAAGTCCTCAATCTTACAAACAATAAATTAAGTTTAAAAATAAGAAAATGTTATGTTCCTACAATTTGAAAACAAAACATTGAGCTGGCATTGCAATCAGAGTGGTTTGGGTGATCTGAGACTGCATCTCTGAAGACGTGACGTTTGCGCTGCGACCTGAGTCACAGGGAAGAGCAGGACAGGTGGGATTTGGAGGAGGATTCGTCCACGGAGAGGGCAACTTAGCATGCCTGGAGCTTGGTGAGCAAGTAGAAGAGAGACAGCGGTGATATCAGAAACCCAGGCAGTGGTGAGCTTTCCTAGAGCCTCAACGACAACAATAGGAGTTTTGTTTTAGCTACAACGGCAGTGAGACGACACTGAAGAGTCCTAAAAATCTCAGTGGAGGAGGGGCAATGGCATATTCTGATTTGCATTTGAAATTTTCACTCGGACTGTTAGGTGAAGAATGGATAATCAAGAAAAAAATAAAGGGAAGGAGAAAGCTATGAAATAATTCAAATAAGGGGCAATGATGACTTTGATAAAGACAGCAGCAATGGAAATGGAAAAAAATACTTAAACAGGTAAGGAGGCATTTTTCAGGTCCTGTAAAGATACTGACATGTTGGAAATGAGAATGAGGGAAAGATGAAATGAGACTGACTCTAGATTTCTAGCTGGAACTAATGGGAGAATGGTGAAGTCTTTTACTCAAAAGGGGTAGTCTGAGACAAGTATATATTTTCCTGTGAAAAAAATCAAGAGTCATCTGTAAATATTACTGAATTAGAACCAGTGGATGTTCTGCTCTTTTCCTGTCACATACTGGAACGGTTTTTTCAAGCTTTTTTTTTTTTTCTTTCAAATTAAAAAGATGTTCTTATTCAAACCTGCTTTTTGGAAGGTATTTTGCCAATGTGAGCCACCACCTTAAGAGATTCCCAAGGAAAACCATCCTCTTACCTTGTACCTGTACAGGTGAGATTTATTGCAAGTTTCCAGCAGGGAAGAGGTGCCAGACAACTGGGTGAAGCTGTAATTCGGCACTTTTGACTTGACCCCAAGGGATGGAAAGTTGACTGAATCACTTCTTATTCTCCCTCCTCTGTCCCCAGGAATGAGAAACAAACCAACATTTAGTGCCGATTGAAAATATAAGTGATGTGTATTCTTCAGTCCCTTTTGTAAAGATAACCCCGCATAGCTGCCCCTCCGTTGTGTTCTCAGTACAGCTCCAGTCCCCTTTTTTCTCTGCCCCTTCAGCAATGATATCCTTTAATCCAATAGTTTCTGGCCATGTTGTAAGACTCCCCTTTTGTACAAGAATATGTAGCACAAGTAATGAATCAGTCCAGACAAATCTACGCAACATGGAAGGATCACGTCTGCTCTGCTAATAACCTTCAAATCAGTTCCCTCTTCTCTAGTCCCAAGAATTTCATGCAGATTCTTAGTGTGCTTCACGCTGTAGGAAATTCACATGTCTTCAACTGGGAGCTTCTCTAGGTTTATGAAAAGGAAGATCTTGAAGGAAGAGACAAAAGGTGAGGAAAGAACATGAGGAAGGAAAGAAGTTCCGAAGGTGGAGGGTAGAACCAGGAGACTAGTTGCTGCCCAAATTGAGGAAACCTAATGCCATTCACACCCATAACCCTTGTCTGCAGCATTTAAAAATCTGGTAAAATAAGAAGTGCCCCTGTATTCATCCCCTAGAAAGAATAAGAGACAATTGAAGAGGTCAGCCATATTTATGTCATGGGGTGTGGCACGTCTTAGATACTCTTGCCAAACTCCTTTCCAAGTGCTACAATTTCAGACTAAGATCTGTGCACTTCTTGAGAAGTGTTGGCTATGGAGACACTGCCCTTCTTCCCCTTATTTTTCTGGCCGGCTTAGAGATGCGTTACAGCAGTGGAAATGAAAACAAAAACAAACAAAACCCAAAATAAAAAGAAAAGAAAAAACCCCCAAAACTTAAACAGGTAAGGATGCATTTTTCAGGTCCTATCAAGACACTGATATGTTGGAAATGAGAATGAGGGAAAGACGAAATGGGACTCACTCTAGATTTCTATCTTGGACTAATGAGAGCATGAAGTCCTTTGCTCAAAAGGGGTCGTCTGAGACAGGCGTCAGCAGAGGAGACGTAGTGCCTTCTTTCGGCATCTCCTGGGTGTTTCCCACTCACACGTACTGCAGCTCGTTAGGGATGAGGACCAAGGTTTTGGGGTCCAGCCTAAAGACTCAGATATTATGACTGTTTCTCAAATCTGCTAAGAGAGCCAGCCAGAGAGGTTATTAATAAAGAAACACCTCCCTAGAGTTCTTCCTTTTCCAGCCAGTTGGGGTCTTAAGAAATATCTTCTCTGTCTTAACCTTCCTGTGAAGGAAATGAGACACTTAATTAATCTCCCCAGGGTCTTAGGACATTTTCTCCAAATAATATATGAAGCTAATAGAGCCTCAGGGGACAGCCTTGTGTGTGAGGAGAGGGAAAGCTCATCCTTATGGGCCCAGCAGACCCTGGGGTCACCTGTGGGAAGGTATTTATCCTCTACGTCTACCTTAAACATTATTTTTTTTCCTAGTTGTTCTCAGGAGGAAACTCAAGCCTCTTCTTGGCCTCTCTTTTGAATGCTAACTATGTTTTCTGCTTGGTTTATCCCAAAGCTAGCTTGGAAAGTGGGACTAAAGTCAATATGGTGAAAGCTTCTCCCAGAACCCATCATAAACCCACAGTCTGCAATACCCACCACTCCTTTATTGTTTATCCTGCCAGAATTGTTCTCTTTTCCTAGAAATGCAGGGAACGTGATCATAACACAGTATTTCAGCGGAGCACACCCTCCCTCAGTCCTGGGGGTGATGTTTGTTGTTCCTCCTCCTCTTACAGCGACCATCCTGCCTCTTAGCAGTTCTAGAGGAAAATAAACATATGTTACCGGAAGAGCAAATTTCCTATCCCCGAAGAAATGTTTTGGTTCTTATCAGGCTTTGTTAGGATTAAAGTAATGTTTATTGTAGGCCTGAGGCTCAGCTAAATCTTGCTAGAATCATCAACTAGCTGTTATGGGCTAAACTGTGCCAACTCCCTAAAATATATATATATATATATGAAAGTCCTACCCCTCAGCATCTCAGAATCTAACTATATTTGGAGAAACCACTTTGAGGAGATGATTAAGTTAAAGGGAAGTTGTTAGAATGGGCTGTATCCAATCTCACTAGTGTTCTTATAAGAAGAGGAAACTTAGGCACACAGAAAGATACTAGTCAAGGAGTTCCTGTTGTGGCTCAGTGGTTAATGAATCCGACTAGGAACCATGAGGTTGCGGGTTCGATCCCTGGTCTTGCTCAGCAGGTTAAGGATCCGGCGTTGCCGTGAGCTGTGGTGTAGGTTGCGGATGTGGCTCGGGTCCCGTGTTGCTGTGGCTCTGTCGTAGTCTGGTGGCTGCAACTCCGATTAGACCCCTAGCCTGGAAATCTCCATATGCCAAGGGAGTGGCCCAAGAAATGGCAAAAAGACAAAAAAAAAAAAAAGATATCAATCAATATACACAAAACAAACACGTGTAGACACAGGGAGACTGCTGCCATCTGCAGGTCCAGGAGAGGGGCTTCGAAGAAACCAACACTGTTGCCACCTTGAACCTGAGTTTTCAGCTTCCAGAACTTTGAGAAAATAAATGTCTGTTGTTTGAGCCATACAGTCTGTGATACTTTGTTAAGGCAGCCCCAGAAATGTGATACTCTAGCAATGCAACATGAACAAGTTACATAACCTTTTAAATACTGAATGTATATTTGGGCATAAACTTAATTTAAAAATATACAGGGGTAGATGCTAAAAACTACAACATCAAGGAGTTCCTGCTGTGGTACAGCAGGATTGGCGGCATCTCTGGAGCACTGGGATGCGGGTTCAACCCCTGGCCAGGCACGGTGGATTAAGGATCCAGCATTGCTGCAGCTGTGTCCTCGAACCTGATCCCTGGACAGGGAACTCCACATGCTGTGGGGTGGTCAAAAAAGAAAAAAAAATTACAAAGTCGTGATGAACAATAAAAAGAAGATCTACCAGCACTGGAGATACATGCTGCGCTCATGGATCAGAAGACTCAATATAGAAAGATGTTAATTTTCCTAGAATAGAACTATAGGTTTCATGCAGTTCCTAGTAAAATTCCAGCAAACCTTTAAAAGACGTAGCTTATTCTAAAATTTATATGGGAAAAAAGGAAACCCTCGTACACTGTTGGTGAGAATATAAATTGGGGCAGCCATTGTAGAAAACAGTACGGAGCATCCTCAAAAAATTAAAAATAGAGCTTCCTTGTAAAATTAAAAATGATCCAGCAGTCCCACTCTTAGGTATATATCCTAAGAAAATGAAAACACTAATTCAAAAAATATATATACACACACACACTAGAGTGTTCATAGCAGCATTATTTATTACAGAGATATGAAAGGAACCTGTACTCAATAACAGATAATTGGTAAAAAAGATGAATTATATGAAATCAAATATTATAGGGGTTCCCTGTCTCAGCTCAGTGGAAACAAATCTGACTAGTATCTGCGAGGACGCAGGTTCCATCTCTGGCCTTGCTCAGTGGGTTAAGGATCTGGCATTGCTGTGAGCTGTGGTTTAGGTCGCAGACATGGCTTGAATCAGGCGTTGCTGTGACTGTGGCGGCTACAGCTCTGATTTGACCCCCAGCCTGGAAACTTCCATATGCCGCAGGTGCGGTCCTAAAAAAGACAGGAAAAAAAAAATTACCGTATTACTCAGGCCATAAAAAGATTAAAATTTTGGAATTTCCAATGACATGCATGGACCCAAAGGGTTATTATGCTTAGTGGAGTCAGACAGAGAAAGACAAATGCTGTGTATTTTTACTTATTTGTGAAATCAAATAAATAAAGCAAAGGAATGAATGTTACAGAACAAAAATAGTCATAGATACAGAGAACAAACTAGTTCTTACTAGGTGGGGGGGCCATTGAGGGACAAGATATGCAAGGGAGATTAGAGGTACAAACTGCCAAGTATAAAATAAATAAGACATAAAGATGTAATATACAACACAGGGAATGTAGCCAGTGCTTTACAATAATTTTAAATGGAGTATAATCTATAGAAGTATTGAATCCCTAGGTTGTACGTCTGAAACTAGAATATAAAGCAACTATGCGTGAACTTAAAAAAATGTTCATTGAGTTAGACCTTTATGAGTCATTCACATTTCTTTATATAAATTAACTTCAATAATATTTTTTACTAAAAAACATGTTCATTGAAGCTTTTCCTGATTGTCAGTTTAGGTGTATCTAAAAATACATTTTCTCAGTTCTGCTTTCTTTTTCATTGTATCAATAATTAAATAATTACAGGAAAGATTATTGGTAATTAATTTAAATTGAATCTCTAATTTGCTTAACTAAAAAAGGACTACCTCTGTGTGTTTACCTCTATATGCTCTTACATAGGTCTGTAGCTAAAATCTAATGTAGCAGATTAGCTGTTTGGCTCAAAAAGCTGTTTGGCTCAATAGAATGGTGTTTGTGAGATAGTTGTTTTAAGAGGGAAATGAGGAGTTCCCTTTGTGGCTCAGTGGTTAACAAACCTGACTAGTATCCATGAGGACTCAGGTTGGATCCCTGGCCTTGCTCAGTGGGTTAAGGATCCAGCATGGCCATGAGCTGTGGTGTAGGTCACAGACATGGCTCGGATCCTGTGTGGCTGTGGCTGTGGCTGTGGTGTAGGCTGGCGGCTACTGCTCTGATTTGACCCCTAGCCTGGGAACCTCCATATGCCTAAAAAGAAAAAAGACAAAAAAAAAAAATAAAAGGAAACGAAAATTACTCTCCATCAATCAGATACATTGTAACAAATTGCCTGTGATATCATCCACCTCCAGTAGCAGCAATCAGGGAATATGAGGTTGATTCTATGATTTAATCACTTGGACAGCTATGTGCCATTAAATGGTGAAAGATGGAGTCTATTTCTCAAACAATTCACTGTTCAGTAGGGAAGCAGACTAATTCCAAATGAGTAAGTGTGACTGATCCTGACAGGTGTAATAGCTGACGTCGCCTGGGTACTTCTTACAGGTTGCGGACTCTTCTAAGTGATTTATATTTAAACGTCACAACAGCTTTCTGGGGTGTGAATCATCATGGCATGTATTTTGGCAACAATAAGGAACACAGAGTTCAGGGAGGTTAGACAGCTGGCCCAACGTGACATAGCAAAGCCACGGTCACGGCGTAAACAAGGTACTGGGGACCCAGCGTCAGTGCGCCCCATCTCATGTCCACTGGGCTGCCATTTCTCTGGGGGAGGATGGGAGGACCCCTGGCCTGCTGACAGCTGTCCCCCATATCTTACTTATGACTCGACTCCAAGTGTGCCCAACCTTCCCTGTCTCCTTGTAGAGAAGCCAGGAAAAGAGGACACAGACAGAGGGAGGAGGGGAAGCTTGGGACTGGAAGGAGAAGCTCCCTTCCATAAGACAGGACTCTGGGATCCCACTGGCTGCAGCCAGACATCAAAACTCGGGGAGAGAGGGTGGGGGGTGAGGGTGTTTACTTCACCGAAACCAACACCCTGCTCTCTAATGTGTACACACTCCTCACTTTACGGACAGACTATGAGAGTTCTCATAGACGGCTGGGCAAAAGTGCTCCCCGAAAAGCGCCATTTCAGAGTTCCCTGGCGGCTCAGTGGGTTAAGGATCCAGTATTGTCACTGCTGTCATGTGGGTTTGATGCTGGCCCTGGAACTTCCACGGGTCGTGATGGGTGCCGCCAAACCAAACCAAGCCAAACCTCTATTTCGTTAAAGATCCATAACTAGCCTACTCATTTTTTCCCCCTGCGATGATAGATATAAGTGACTAATCACTCTCCTGGCAACAGGACCTAAGTAAAAGCTGGGACAGAGCCCTTGGGGACTGCTGTTCAAAGCCCCAGATCTCCAAAGCCGAGGGCGCAAATAAGGATGAAGAAGAGGAAAGAACGGAGGCATAAAAGGAAGGAGGGAGAGGGAGGACAGAGAGGGAGGGGACGAGGAGCTGCTGAAATCCAGAATGCGCTCCTAGAAGGCTTCTAAAGTGAATGATCCCACCAGCCAGCATTGCGTGGAGATGATGCCAAGAAGGCATTTTGACTAAATCCTTGATGAGGCTAAGAGCTCTCGATTGCGTGACTATGGCCCTGAAGAATGGGAAAGAACCAAAATTCAGGTCAGTGAAGGGACCTACAGCATCTTTCCGCTGAGGTCTCACTGCAGGCAGGAGGGTAGAGAGGGCAGAAAATGAGGATCGGGTTTCTCCGGAAGGAAGCGTGGTACTCTTCCATGTCAAGAGGATGTGGAGCGTGGGCATGGGGCCCTAAGACTGTCCAGCATCCCCAAAACCTGGCTTCTTGAAGCTTTACCTCCTCAGATGTGTAACAAAGTCAAAGATAGATTCTGGAACACATGAGGCAAAGGAGAGTTTATGGGAGCGAACCAGGTGATGAGTGTAGACTCAGAGATCAATTACCGGTTTCTACTCCTTGCTCTCCTCAAGCTGAACACTCAGCCTCGCTGGCTCCCACTCTAACCCTGTGAATTCCTGCATGGCTTTTTCTTTTTCCCTGGAAGTTCAGATACGCTCAAAAGATAGGATCTCTTCCAAAAGTCTGAGGAGGGGTAGCTCCGTAATCATCAGAGACTGAAATACTTGGTGGAGAGACGTCACTATTTGACTGTCGGCCAGGACTAATAAGCCCCATTAAATTAAAATGAATCTTGGATGGAGCCTGGGATGTATGTGCGTTTAGATCAAGGGCAGTGATTTACATAGTTGTGTATCTTCAGCATCTGCAAAAGTACACAGCTTATTCAATACCACCTGAGTTGAAAAATAGGGAGGGATTCTTCTTTCTATATCCTTTATAACAACCCTCGAGGCATCCCCAGGTGCAGAGCAAGCAGCTGTGTCTTGAATCAATCAACCACTGGGTAGGGTGTGCCAATCAACACATATGCTTTGATGATTTGAGAATCTGCTCAAAATCAGAAATTAATTGGCTGCCTGTTCTGGAGGATACCTTAAAATCTGAATGTTACAGTGCCTTCTCACTTTTTAAAAACCAAGATTTCTTTCAAAGTATGTGAGATGTGCAGTCCACACCAACCATAATAGAAAGCAGCCCCATTTTTCTCTGGCTGATGCCACCAGTGCACTCCCTTTTTTTTAACTCCCAGAGATTGGCTGCCTGTACCGGAGGATACCTTAAAATTTGAATGTTACAATGCCTTCTCACATTTTAAAAACTTCATCAGACTCCATAGCTTTTAAAAAATATTCTGCTGAACTTGCCTAAATAACTAATTTGTATCTTTGCATCTCCAAACAGGTAACTTGCCAACACGAATGTGTCTTGTGCTGTTAAAAACTACTGCTTTCCAGTGTCTATCATAACATCCACCTTTTACAGCTAATTTTTGTATCTATATGCTAAAATGATGAATTCTTTGAGGCACAGCAGCCCCATAGCTAAGGCATTACGATGCTGGGCAACATGGGTTGGTTTTCAGGTCTATGTGTTTGGGAGATGAACACATAATTAACGCATTACTTTTGCAGCTTCCCCAAAGTCTCCAGCGTGTCAACTGATTCCCTCCAGGGATATTGAATGTTAGTCATTCCCACAAATCAAATAAGTCTGCCTTATTTTATTTGTTGGCTGTTTTGTCTATGTATTATTTGCTTGCGTGTCTTACCATGGGATGTCCGTGCTTGCCCCTCTAATGTCGTGTAGAACTAATTTTTCCCTGATCTTTCAGGTCTCACACACTCTGGGGATTTCCCGTCGACCCTCGATGTCACCAGCCAAGATGAGCCCCACGAAGAATGCCCTGTAAGTTGCAAGGCTCTTACGGCCTCATTCAGATACACTGACTTGGTGTTGTTGCTGATTTTGTCTTTAGCTTTGGGCTCTGTGATCTCTAAGGGCATCCACCAGGTCTATCCTGCACACACTGTTCCATCCCTAGTGTTTTGTCCAAAGCCTTATCTCTATAATCAACCCTGAATGATATGTAGGTTTTTCTTTATACATTTTATTCTGCCATACCTTGGAATTGCCAGGGAATGACTGAATTACCTTCCTTGCTGTCACTGGAAGTCAAGACTGATAAACATCTTCTGAGCCGGTAGCACCGTCGAGGGCAACTTCTCTAGGACTCGAGTTTCTATGGCCTTATCCGAAGGAACTCGTTTCCTCTCTGCAAGGCCCACCATGTGGCTCAACAGCTCTGCTTCCCCCTTTCTGCTCACTGGCTTCCCGGGCCTGGAGAAGGCCCACCACTGGCTCTCCATCCCATTATTGGTGGTTTACGTCTCCATACTTCTTGGCAATGGCGCCCTTCTCTTTCTCATCAGGGCCGATCATAACCTCCATGAGCCCGTGTACTCTTTCTTGGCTATGTTGGCAGCCACTGACCTTGGAGTGACCCTGACCACGATGCCCACGGTTCTGGGTGTGCTGTGGTTGAATCACAGAGAGATTGGCCACAGGGCCTGCTTCTCTCAGGCCTACTTTATTCACATGCTTTCTATCGTGGAGTCTGGTGTTTTGCTCGCCATGGCCTATGACCGTTTCATTGCCATCTGCAACCCCCTGAGATATACTTCCGTCCTCACCAACACCAGGGTCCTAAAGATTGGGATGGGGGTCTTGATAAGGGCTGGTCTGTCAATCATGCCGATAATCCTTCGCCTTCCCTGGTTTCCCTACTGTCGATCCCATGTCCTCTCCCATGCTTTCTGTCTACACCAAGATGTCATCAAGGTAGCCTGTGCCAACGTCACCTTCAACCGTCTCTACCCAGTGGTGGTTGTATTTGCAATGGTCTTAGTGGACGTCCTCCTCATCTTCTTCTCCTACATTGCGATCCTCAAGACGGTCACGGGCATCGCTTCTGGAGGAGGAAGGGCCAAGGCCCTCAGCACGTGCGTCTCCCACATCTGCTGCCTCCTGGTCTTCTACGTCGCTGTGGTGGGGCTGACCTTCATCCACAGGTTTGGAAGGCACGCGCCTCGTGTGGTCCACGTCACCATGAGCTATGTCTGCTTCCTCTTCCCCCCCTTTATGAACCCTGTCATCTACAGCATTAAAACCAAGCAGATCCAGAGTGGCATAATTCGCTTCTTCTCTCTGCCTCGTTCTAGAGCATCCCTTTGACTCACTGCCCTCTGAAGCATCAGGTAGGGAACCCGGACAGACTGACAGCTTTGTTGGTGGCAGCAACGAAGGAAAGCTGCATTAATGGAAACCAACCTCTCTGCTGTTTAGATCATCGTACCCGGCCCATTCGTTTTGCTGCATTGTATGTTAGTAGCATGTACACAATATTAAGCATATGCCTCAAGGGCCCAACTGATGTTTGTGCTTTTCCCAGGTAACTCACCCTGTCTGGTGAGCCTATGGCACCTGATAAATGATTCTTGGATGTACAACATGGGTCCCCAGTATTTAAGTCAAAGCCATTATTTTTCAATATGTTCTGTATGTATTAGCTTTGATTGTACCTAGCAATAACACACTCTGGACCTCAGGCATGTATCTAGGTTTTTTCTTCTTTTCTTATCTTTTTTTCTTCTACAGAGCTAATGACTATTTCCAGAAAATTGCACTAACTGAAGCAATGAGCTTTTTATTCTGTCCTCAGTTCAATATGACAACTCTAGGGAAAGTATGTATAAGTATATCTAAGTCTTTTCAGTAAAAATTTGATGAACATTTATTATCATTGTTAATATATGTAAATGCATAAATAATAAAACAAATATGATTACATCCACTTATTATTAACAATAATAATAATGAACAGAAACTCAATTTCTCATCCAGAGAACCCCTGCCTTGATGAGTTAGTCTTAGGACTGCTGAACTGAGATACGGATTTTCAGATGGAAAAGTGGTATTAAAGTTCCAGTTGGGAGTGCGTTGCAGATGAGACTGGACAGGTGTCCCTGGAATGCACAAAATACCAGAGTGGATGTGGAGGTGGCCATGTGTGTGGGGTGGAGAGAAAGGGAGAGGATGGAGGTAATGCTTGTGACTACAAGAAAAAATGATCCAGCTCCAGATATCGGCCCAAGGTGATCTTGTTCACAGTTGAGGCATAAAGAGAGGGCGTTCCTGGTCCTGTGACCAGCTGACGAGCCAGGACCCGTGACTCAAGCGGTGGGCTTTAAAGTGAGCCAAAAACGCATGCTTTTGAACAGAAGATAGAGGGTGACATGATAGGATTACCCAAGGGCATTGGAGGAACGGAAGAGACCACCAGTTGACCAGAAGGCTGGACCTGGGCAATCAGAGGTTTCTGCTTCTCATACTTGGAAGGTGCATTCCTCCTGCCGTCCCCACACCAGGAGCTGCGTAAGGACGCAGGCCTGCGATGGCGATAGACGGTTGAGACTGTCCAGGTGGAATATGGCACTCAGTCCAGTTAAGATTAGCCCTTAAGATCCTGGCAGATGGGTGCTGAGATCTACCCGTCTCGCAGCCACCCAGGACAAGCTCGCATGTAAGTTCCCGTGTCTACTAAACCTGCCACTTCCCGATCTGCAGTGCTTTGCCTTTTCTTCTGTCTCTCCTGCCCTTTGGGTGTGATGGCCCGTTTCAGAGTTCACCTGGGAAGCTCCTGAGGTTGCGACCCACAAAGGGGCCACCCAATGACTAGTCCCTTCATTCACATGGACAGACGCTGTCTCTGGGTTTTGTCAGCTGGCATTCACGGGGGTCTCTGACGCCTGTGCCTATTCGCGGTCCCAGGAAGGTCAGAATTTCCCAGAACTGCTAGGACTTATAAGTAACAAGCATGAAACAAGATCTGTGGCCCCTTCCAGGCTAGCAGATAATCTTAAATGGATCAGCCCAAGGGACTATTTGATTTTTTTGCTTATTTATTTGTTTATCTTTGATCAACTCAGCTGTGTGTCTGTCTGTAATTATGTGTCATATTTGTGTTTCTTCTTTCCTAGCTTCTGGACTGTGTACTTTAGGAGAAGTATGATAACATAGGACTTATTTCCTCCCGTATTATGGGAACTGCCCCATGGATCATCTTTAAGAAAACACAGCTCTTTTCATAGAGGCAGCTGTTTTAAAGTAGGAGCAGAGGGGTAGGGTGTGGAGATTTCTTGATAAATCACTTTAATGTCCCTCTCTGATTCTTATATTCACATATATTTCAGTGTAGAGACAAAGTCCTCCACAAAAGCTGGAGCCAAAAGGCTCTCCTGCCAACCTTTTCTTTCCTGCTTCTCTGTGATGCTTACAATTAATTGATTCCAGTGTACATATAAGACACCTGGAGATCTGAAATATCAATGCTCAGTTTTTGCACAGTAACATGAATGAAAATGAAGAAATAAGTAAGCTCCTGGTCCAGAGGAAAAAGTTGTATTCTGAATCTTGATGAGAGGGAGCCAATTAGAAAGTCTGTACATTTCTGTGTGATCAGAGCCTGAAGAGGAAATTAATGCAGATTGGAACCATACATGAAGGGAACGTGGCGTGTCTTCGTCAAGTGTGCCGAGCATAGTGGTCCTGAAGGGTAAGCTACGTGCGAAGAGTTAGGTGGGAAAGTGAGAAAAGAAGAGAGAAGAAAAGAAGAGAAAAAGATATGTACTAGGGGCAGAGGAAGGCCTGGGCTGCAGAAAAGGCTTTCTCAGCAGGTGGTAGGGCAGGTGTCAACCACCTGTCAGATGAGGGGGACTTCTAGGCCAGGGAAGACCCCGTTTTTACTGGTGTCGGGTGGTTACAGATTCAGTAGAGGAGGATGAAAGGGTAACACCCCTAGGGTTCAACAAGCTTTGTGCAGCCCACCCAGAGCAATGTATCTCCTTAAAATTGATGAAATCTGGTCCCTTGGTTCTGTCTAGATGTAGATGGACTTCTGACCTCTGCACACGCCTTTGCCCTTGAGAAGGAGAAGAACCTCATAGACTCCCTGGAATCTGGGGTCATATGGACCCAAGGCACACCTGCAACCATGGGGCTACAGCCAGCGCTCTGGGGCAGTTTACAGGCTGCACGATGTGTCATGTCCTGACAGGCCAAGAGGTTGGCGTGTCTTTCTGTCTGGAGTACTTGTCACTTGAAACCCCCCTTCCACATTTAGCTCTTGCCTTCACCCGAGGGGCTCTGAAACCCACTCCAAGTACAATGCTTTGAATAGAGTAGGACCTTAATCAAATGTTCTTTATTAAATAAAATAGTGCACTAAGAGTGGATGACATTCCCGAGTCCTTCTCTTGTTTCTGCATCTCCGTGTGTATCTCTGGATGCCTCTGTCACTCTGGAGCAGGGGTCCCCTCTAAGCTGTGTGTCCATCTGCTGTGTGACAGGAAACTCTCCAAAGGGAATAACCAAAGCCCCTTGCGTTTGGGGTCTGCCTGTTCTTTCCTGAGCGTGTGTGTATTCTGAGTATACTGAAGCCAAGCTTTCCTACGTTTCCATCGGTGAATTTTCATTTTAATATAGTTCTATGAAAGGTGGATGTTTAGTGAATGATTTTCAATGACTGTGGTCTGCATGGTTTCCTACGAGCTGCCGGCTGCCCATGGACAGAACAAGAGGTACAGAACCGTGGACTCCAGGGGGCGGCTCATGCTACTGCTGGCTGCTTTTCCTCCTTGTCCCAGCTGCCCACCCAGCAGGGAGCAAATCAGAGACCCTCCAAGAACCAAGAATATCTTTAATAACGCTGGCAATACCCTTGATTTCAAGTGGAGGTGAACTGAGCGCCACATGTTTTATTTTTTGTCTGATGAGGTATTCTGTAGACATTTAGACCAACAGAGCCATCCACTGGGCCAGACCTCAACTGTGTCCCATGTCTCAGAAGCATCTACTGAGCCTGAGGACCAGAGGTCACCCAGCAACAGCTCCAGTGCCTTGAGAGCTGTCATAGCATGGTATTGGTGTTGGGTTGCTATGGAAACCATAGGATTAGAGCACACGGTGACACCAAAGACAGAACAATGCCAGGCTGCTTCCAGCCTGGTGATGTCACCAAGGTCACCTTCACCTCCTCCCAAGAGGTAAGCATGTGCTAGGAAATACGGTAAAGACATGCCTTTAGATAAAGAATAACAACCCAATGAATTCTGACTTGCCAGTCAGCCGCCAGCTTGTCCTGTGATCACAGGAGTGGGTATAGGTTTACTCCTCTAAAACTGTCCTTCCTAAGCCCACTCATGAATTAACACATTAGCGAGATACCCATGTCACCTGGCTGCCCTGACAGGGCTCTGGGTGTGATTGTGACTCCTGGATTCACGCCTTTTCAAGGGTACTGAGACCCTGGAGAGACTCAATATTGACACAAGACCTGATTTCATGCATCACAACCTTATACATTTAAATCATATTGTACAGTTTTTAAAAAGTCTGCAGCAGTAACCTTTGAGGGCAGGCAGGGGTTATGGTCCAGGCACCACCTCCACTTCCATCAATATTCTCTAGCACATCAAAGACGCTCAAGGAGTTCCCGTCGTGGCTCAGTGGTTAGCGAATCTGACTAGGAACCATGAGGTTGCGGGTTCGGTCCCTGCCCTTGCTCAGTGGGTTAACGATCCGGCGTTGCCGTGAGCTGTGGTGTAGGTTGCAGACGCGGCTCGGATCCTGTGTTGCTGTGGCTCTGGCGTAGACCAGTGGCTACAGCTCCGATTCGACCCCTAGCCTGGGAACCTCCATATGCCGCGGGAGCGGCCCAAAGAAATAGCAAAAAGACAAAAAAAAAAAAAAAAGATGCTCAAGGAGTTCCCGTCATGGCTCAGTGGTTAGCGAATCCGACTAGGAACCATGAGGTTGCGGGTTTGATCCCTGGCCTTGCTCAGTGGGTTAAGGATCTGGCGTTGCCGTGAGCTGTGGTGTAGGCCGCAGATGCGGCTCAAATCCTGCTTTGCTGTGGCTCTGGCTCAGGCCGGCAGCTACAGCTCCGATTGGACCCCTAGCCTGGGAACCTCCATATGCCATGGGAGCGGCCCAAGAAAAGGCAAAAAGACAAACAAAACCAAAAACAAAGATGCTCAAAATATGCTGGCTTGATGGCGGGATGAAGTTTATGTCCCTAACATTCGTGGAGGACATCTGCCTGCCTCTCTGGGGGTCCGAGGCGTCTGAATGTGGCTGTAGAAACAAAAGAGGCTTTGCAGACAGAGACCTAGCACTGCCACTCGCAATGGGAGGCAGACAGGCTGAAGCACTGCTAGGAGCTGGGTCAAGGGGACTTCGAAGCAATCACCCTCCTCCAGTGGAGAAGCATGTCTGTGGGCCAGGGGACAACACAGGCTCCCAGAGGGCCTGCATTAATGCTTTGTGCCTGTGCTAAAGACTAGGTGGCAGAGGTCAGCCCAAGTGGGCAGGATACACCGTGAGCGAACAGGACAGAGCAGACCTTAGGTGGGTGGTTTAAGGTCGGTGGGACAACGGGGAAAGGAAGTGAGTGAAAGAAGCACCGAAGACAAAGGAGGAAGGGCCCCCGCACCGGAGTGAGGATCAGAAAGGGCTCCGAGGGAGGGTCTCCCTGTGGGTAGGATGTCGGAGGGGTGATAAGGGGCTTCCTCTGGGCCCCCAAATCTCCGGGGTAGCATTTTAAATTCAGGGCAATAATTGACTAGCCCCCCTCCAGCCCCAGGCAGGAGATCCTGTGCAGGCTCCGGAGGGTTCAGGCGGGGCTCTTATCGGAGCCCTGAGACTCTGGCCCAAATGTCCGCCCCTCCCAGGACTCCGAGTCGTATCTCTTAGGCACAGACCCTGTGGTCTCCAGCCACTCCCTCCCAGGCTTTGCCAGTAGAGCCCCTGCCCCTGGAGGGAATGAAGCAGAAGAACATTCTGGGAAAGCGGCATAGAACAGCCTCCAGAGTCTGAACAGGGTTCAGGTGGAGAGAAGCTCTGCTGTACGTAGGTCTGTGCACCTGCAAAGTCCTTTAACTGCTGGGATGAAGTTCTTTCATTGTTAACTGGAACGCAGTCCTTTTTAAAGGAGCTCTTTGAAGTGGAAAATGAGGTTTCAGACGGGCCTGCCCCTCATGGGAGAGACCCTGGCAAAATACGTGTTCACAAGAGTTCTTTTCCTTGAGCATCTTCTCCCTGCACCTGTTCCCATCATCGAAGGCCTCACGGCCAATGCTTGACCAAGACTAAGCGTTTCCCATCCTTACTCAGCCATGGCTCAGGAGTCAGACATTCTTCAAAGCTTTAATTCTATGAAGGCAAAACTACTCTTCCAATTACACCTCACATGTCATCCAGGCTTCTCTTGGCTCTTTACTTCTACGGAGCCCTCAGCTCGCTCTGGTTTGTTTCATTTTCAACCACTTATTTCATTATGGCCCAGGCCGAGTAGTCCAGTTATAACGTCCTCAGCTGCCTAACACCTCATCCTTTCCTGCTTCCTTGGATGTGAGCTCGTGCAGCAGTTTGGGAATCAGCGCTCTGGTTTAGAATGTGCCAGTTTCCACTTTGGGGCGTGAACTCTGGCCCATGGTTCCGTATTTCTCTGTGTTGGTCTGAGGTGTTGGGTCTTTTTAATGATGAAACATATTCATACATGTAATGAACCCCATCGTTCCTGGCCCAGCGTAAAACAGTAGACGTTTTAACTGTTATTCTTCCTGTTATTCTTACTAGACGTTTTGTGCAAGGGGGGTCATTTTATGATCAGTGAGGAGAGAGCGGGTCTGACTTGCCGAAGCCAGCGAGGATGTTGTAAACACTTGTTTACCCGCGTGAGGCTGGACCGTCTGTCAGATGCTCCAGAGGGGAGACTCGTATTCTCTTCTCACAAGGACGCTGTGAGAAAACAGGACCTGCTGGAGGTTTTAGTTCTATTTATCAAAAGATGCTGAGGTTTCCAGAGACTGAGTGACTTAAGGTGTTATGCGTAGAAACAGGAAGAACCAAACACACAGAGCTGGTGGTGCCTTTCCTCCGTAGGCCAAAGTGCTCTTGGTCATAGAATGTTGAATTTGCACAGTCTCATGAGGATTCAGAGGCACTCTCTCCCAAGAATGCTGGAAGCATCTGCTCAGAACCCTCCGCCTCCCCCACGGCCCCACAAATCTGGTACCAACCTCCAAGAAGCCCACACAGTGGGTCAGACGTGTGGACCAGAAGCTTCTGGACAATCCCTGAGATTAAACCTTCATTTACCAATATTTGTTAAGTTCTTTTGAAGTAGAATCTGTGCTAGAGCGTTTGGGCTCTCAGACTATGTATGGCTAAAAAGTGTAAACAACTGATTTTTCTACCGATGGACGAATGGAAAAGGAATGGTGAGCTATCTATAAAATATAACATTATTCAGCTCTGGAAAGGAATGATGCGCTGATATTTGTGACAGAGTGAATATAGCTCAAAAACATAGTAACTGTGAGGAGGTGGTTCAGCTTAATTTAAATAACAAAGTCAGGAGTTCCCATGTGGCGCAGCAGAAACGAATCCAACTAGGAGCCATGAGGGTGCAGGTTCGATCCCTGGCCTCGCTCAGTGGGTTAAGGATCCAGCGTTGCCATGAACTGTGCTGTAGGTCGCAGAAGAGGCTCGAATGGGGCGTTGCTGTGGCTGTGGTGTAGGACGGCAGCTGTGGCTCCAATTTGACCCCTAGCCTGGGACCCTCCATGTGCTGTGGGCGTGGCCCTAAAAAGACTAAATAAATAAATAAATAATAAATAAATAAATAAATAACAAATTCGGGGAGTGCAATCATGTATTTAACTTCCTTTCTTTTTTTGTGATTCATACATGACTAGACACCCAAAGCAGAATTTTCCAAGTTTCCCAAATTATTTTTTTTAAGGCGTAGTACCGGACTCTACTGCAACTGTCTGTGAGCACAGAGGTGAAGGACCCCCTGACGGATCTGTTTGGTTTTAATACCGTAGATGATGGGATTCATCACGGGAGGGGCCAGAAGGTAGACGTTGGCGATACTGACGTGTACAATCGGAGAGGCACGCTTGGCAAAGCGGTGCGTCATGGACACCCCCACCATGGGCACGTAGAAGATCAGAACAGCCAAGATGTGGGACAGACAGTTATTGAGAACCCGCAGCCTCTCAAGCCGGGAGCCGATCCTCAGGACGCTTCTCAGGATGAGTACGTAGGAGAGCCCAATGAGCAGGGGGTCCAGTACGATAATGAGCAGGGCTAGAACAAACCCGTGCCAGTTATTGCGAGTGGTGTCGGCACACGCCAGGCGGGTCATGTCTTGATGGAGGCAGTAGGAGTGGGAGAGACGACGGGAGCCACAGAAGGGGAGCCGTTTCAGCAGGAACAGCGGGGGGAGAACAGCCAGAAGACAGCGGCCAATGATGGCTAGACCTATCCTGCAGATCACCTTGTGGGTGAGGACGGTGGCATAATGCAGGGGGCGGCAGACGGCCACATAGCGGTCAAAGGCCATGGCCAGCAGCACGGAGGATTCCATGAAGGAGAAGCCATGCAGGAAGAAGAACTGGGCAAAGCAGCCCTCAAAACTGATCTTGCGAACGTCAAACCAGAGGAGCGGCATGACCGTGGGCAGAGTGGTGAGGGTGAGCCCCAGGTCGCTCAGGGCCAGCATGGAGAGGAACAGGTACATGGGCTCGCGCAGGGAGGGCTGTGTCCTGATGACAGCCAGGATGGTGGCGTTGCCCACGGTGGAGACAGCGTAGAGAAAACAGAAGGGGACGGCAATCCAGGTGTGGAAGGCCTCAAAGCCAGGGATGCCCGTGAGCAGGAAGGAGGAGGACACTTGAGTGGAGTTCGTGACCAAAAACATGCCGGGAGGAGACAGCCGCAGGGCCGGAGTTCACTGGCAAATCTACCGCGAGTGGAAAACACAGGGACCCGAGTCGATGTGCCAGGGCCGCTTGAAACCACCGGGTAAGAGAGCACCAGGGAAGACCTGGGAGCGGAAATACCGGGGAGATGCGTTTACAAAGGTTTTACTGTCCTTGCTTCTCTTACCTCGGCGCTTGTCATCTCTCCACCTGCCAGCTACTTAATTAAGATCATAGGTGATATAGGTACCATGTATATGTATTTACCCAAGGATGTCTTTATCTGTCCTTTACAGCAGGAAGATGTCGGGGTGTTTCATGGCTATTGGGGGGAACTGCTGCGGAGAAAAGGTGACTATAGGACATTCTTCCCTGCCATTAAGCTAGGAAAAAGAGAGCTAAGACCAGTCATTGTACAAAGCAACCCTACATACCTTATTCACTCTTTTGAGTGGATTAAACCACAGAGAGAGAAAGCAACGGGGGTGAGGAGTGGGGAAAGATAATGCCCGAGGAACTGAGGAATCCTGAGAAACTCAGGACTCCTGAGAAAGAAGAGCTTTTAGAGGCCAGGTGGTAAGGGACCTCTGTCGACAAACACACCAGCAGAGGACCTTAGATGAGCAAAATGTGTAAGGCTCTGGTGCCCAGACACCTGTCGGGAGGACCTATGTTAAAAAGCTGGGCTGGGAAGCACTCTCTGGAAGAGGCTGCAACCGCAGGTAGGCGCATCTCTGTGGGAACAGCCTGGCAGAGCTGGATTCAAGCAAAAGTTCCTTTTGTTGCGTGAAGCAATTCGATCCTTTGCATCAACCAATAGTTTTCTGAAGATTTCTAAGTTCCTGTTGCTTGAAGTGCAGGGAAGCAGAACTGCACCCTGAAGAATGCCTCTGTGGCAGAAGGATGATCTTGAGCTGGTGATTTTTAAGGAGCAGCAGGCGTGGGAGATTCTCTGAAAACTGAGCAGCAGTTATGCTTCTGGAAGAGATGTTGACATTTAGAAGGAAAAAGGTCCATTTGTGGCGATATCTTCTCTGCTCAGGGAGAAGGAGGAGAGGAAATCTCTGCAAACTCTCATCAGTGGGCGAGGCCAGGACCTAACGCTGTGTAACCACTTTCCTCTTATTGACCGTGACTTTCCCGATGACCCCCCAACAGCCTGCCTCCCAGCATCTCTCTCTGTCTTCAGCTTCAGGTGGTATTTAAGGTTATGGCTTGTGCTCAGTGTTCTGCATATTTCCCGTGTATACAGAAAGCATAAATACTATTAAACGTTACTTTTTGCCTGTTAATCTGTCTTTTATTACAGAGGGAACTCAGTCAAAAATATAGAATCATAAAGGGGAATTTCGTTTCCCTTCTCTACAGCTGTTTGGAGAAACTTTTTTGTCTGTTTTTAACGTTGATAATCAGGTAAAATGTCCTTATATTTTCTCTAAACTTGCATTTGAGACACTCAGACTCTCTTGCTATGTCTGCCCTCCCCTAGAAAATACAAATTGGTACTTGGGGATCCCTAAGCGACTGGGGGTCATTGTAAGTATTACCCAGTGGCTGTGAAGACTGGTGGACTGAGGAAGCGGGAGAGAACAGGAAGGGAAGAAGTCTCGGGCTATGGAAACCGGAAACTCTTTCTGTTTGTCCATCAGTATCCTGTCACTATCCTGATGGTCTCAGAGCTCCAGCAGCTTTTCCATACTTTTTTTTTTTTTTAGTATTTCCCCAATACACTTTTTTTTTCTCCTGTACAGCATGGTGACCCAGGTACACAGACACGGACACAATCTATTGTCTCACATTAGCTTTTCCATCCTTAAGGAACCTTCTCCTCGGTGCCGTTTCTCCCCAAATAAAGTTACCCGTAGACAACGTCCCTCCAGTAGCCTGTGTCCAGGGGAATTTGTAGGCCGTGATCTAGGCAGCGCCTGTCAAGCTCCTCCAGCCCCGTCTCTCCTTCCCACGGCTCTGCGGTGGTACATCTTTCTTTGTTCAGTTCAGAGAACTCACTCTTCCTTCCTATCCAGCCTCACTCCCTGTCCTATCTTTTTGGCCTTCTGTGGCCACGTACTTCACCTGTCTCTGCTGGCCAGTGCCTTCAGCTCTCTGTAGACCTTCTCAGCCTGCTGAGGAGAAGGATTTATGTGGGCTCCTGCAGGCCCTCAGGGAGGGAGGTAGCATTTTTGTGTACAGGATCCTGAGGGACAGAAGCAAGGAAGGTTTGCGTAGCATCAGCTGCTCTGGACCACGTAAGGGACAAAGAGAACTGCATAAACCCCAAGCTGATTTCCCAAGGGCACTGTGAGCAAAATCAAAACCAAACCAACCAACCAACCAAACCAAAAGCCTTGTGCCCATAGCTTTTCTGACAGAGCATTTGTGGAGTTCTTTCCAAAGGGAAAGTTTATTGGACAGAAATTCCCTTTATGAAGTATTTATCACATAAAACACTGAACCAGGAACTTTCCAGCAATCTTTTACATCCTGTGTCTTTATTTATTTATTTTACCACTAATTGTAAAGTTAAATAGACTTAGAATCAGGCAAGTATACTGATAAAAGGTAACTCTTCGTTTCTTTCTTCATTATGTAATAAAATAATGCTAGTGTTTTTCTTTGTAGAATAGAATTTAAAGAAAACGTAATATCCTTCTCCGTAATATGAACAGCAGTCTTCTGAAGAAAGCTCAACTGTTGCACTTAAAGATGATAGTCTGTTTGAGGCTGTCCCTTATGCCTCTGAGGTTGTGTACACTTTTTAATATATCTTTGCTTTATTCAGTATTTCTATGTGGATGAATTATATTGATGTGTCTTCAAATTCCGTTAACGAGTCTTTCCTCTGTGTTGTTCAGTCTACTCTGGATCCCATCCTATAAATGTTATTTTTTAAAATTTTTTCACTTTGTTGGTTTCTCATTTTTTTTTATTACTCAATGAGTCAGCCAGTAAATTTTAGATTTTAGTTGTTTTTTCCCCCCTCTCCTAGGATTCTCCTTCTCTTTTTCTTTTCTACAATTCCCAATATTTCCTGAAAGTCCTCCTCTTATCTGTCGCCAAACCCCCCGCCCCTCCTAGCCATATGTCAGGGAACAAGACAGACAGTGTTGGCTTAATGGAAGACAAGTGGCAAGGTTCCGTCAAACTTTCGAGCAAAACACTGCTTGGCTGGGGAGAACCAAGGAGCGTTCTCGGGTGTCACCCCAAATGCATTCCCTCTGGGTCGAGGCTGGCGTGTGGACTGCACCTGCAGGTAGTCCAGCGACGGCCGAAGAGAAGACAGTGGTCACCACCCCAAGACTCTCTTGGTGGCTCCTCGTGGCATCTCGTTTCCCTGTGGTCCTTCGGTGTCTACAGAACGAATGGTTTCCATGAGGTCTCCTGACGCCGGCTTCGGCTCTGGCTGGTTGGAAGGAGGCATTGTTCTCGAGGGGCTAGAACCGTAAACAGGAATGTGTGTGGACAGGTGGGAAGAGAGAGAAGGTCCAGGTGGACCCGTTACTGCTGGGAGCCGCCAGGAGGACTTTTGGCCTAATTCAGAGAAGGCCACTCTTGGTTTTCACAGCTTCATTTTGCATTTGTTGTGCCTCTACAGCTCGGATGTGACACAGTCATATTTCTGTAACTTTGAGGATCCAGAGCATAGAGACCTTAACGTTTCTGTTTGTTTGTTTGGCTGCCCCTGTGACATGCAGGACCAGGGATCGAGCCTGAGCCACAGCAGTGACCACACTGGATCCTTACCCCACCGGGCCACCAGGGAACTCCTGGAGACCTTCACATTTATCCTTCACTGTATCCTAGAACCTTCTACAGGCTCTGCCATGTAAGAGGTGTTTAATAGACGTTGTTTGGGTAAGTGGGTAAACATGCAGCTCTCTGAATATCCCCAAGCAAGTCTTCATGTCTCCGGGCATATGGGTGTGATCCGTTGCACTTGTCAAGTCTGACTAAAGAAGTATGTTCATTTACCAACATTTAACAAAGGGTATTGTTCTTGTGGCACATATAGGCAGCTTCCCTTAAGCGAGTCCTCAGGGTCCCAGGTCGACAGTGACACTTGTTCCAAGTGATGAATAAAGACCATCAGCGTCAAAGTGCAGCTGCTGGCAGAGGCCAGCTGACCACCTGGAGCTTAGGATTGTGGATCAGGCAGGGCCCCAAAAAGCCGTATATTGCTATTTTGAAGGCAGCCAAGAAGTTATGCCTCGAGACCGGGAGGAAAGATAATGCAAAGCCAGTTAGATAACAGGGTGACAAAATGTCCTCACAGAGAGGCTTGGTAACAGCCCAGTCCATTGTCGCCAGCACCTAAACTCAGATCTTTCCTCTCAGGCCTTCCTGTGAGGCAGAGACGCCCTGTCTAAATCCTACCACAACTGCCTACTTCGTATAAAACCTGCATGGCTCAGATAAGCGAATTCACCCTCTGGGCTTCCTCATTGCTGTGAATAATGAAACACAAAATCAGTGTGAGAGTCTGGGAATTTTCTCAGGTTTCCCGAGAGGGTATATGTGGCATATTTTGTTTTAAGTTGGACACAGATAGCTCCTTTTTTCCCCAGAATTATTATGTCTTCATTACACATGACCCTCTCAGTACGTGTCTGAGTCATGTATTGGTAGGAACATATTTTACTGAAGAGAGTGAAACTGGGAGAAGTTGAATCACTTGCTTGATGTCATATGGGTCCACCAAGTGATCAGACTCTGAATTTCAAAGTCCTGTGAACACCTGCTGTTTCATGCCATCTTCCAAGAGTCCTAGAAGACATTCCAGTGGCCAGCTGAAGGTCTGGAAACCTCCAAGCTCCTCCTCTTCCTTCCCTGGCTAATGTGCTTCTGTAACACACACTGATTTCTCTGATGACTCCTTTCCAAAGTTTTTTCCTGGGCCCTTCAGTCTGGTTTAACTCCTTATTTCTTTGGCAACACTCATATACTTGCTTATACCTGGCTGTATCTCCGTCTGTCGCATCCAGGAACGTTTGAGTCCCTAAGACAACATCGAAATCATTGTGTATCCTGAGCACCCTCTGCCACGAGCAGAGAGAGACCAATAAGAGAGACAGGCGAACTTAGCTCATGTTTCCTGGGAGGAAGAGAGAGACGCTTGGCTTTCCAAAAGGGGGTGTCTCTGAAAACTTCCCACAGTAAGAATGAAAATCTGTTCCTCTTTAGAAAGACCGGACAGAGGTAGGACAGCGGGAAGGAAGTGCGTTCTAAAGGGGTTGCTATGGAAGGATGCAGAGCCTTCCTCTATGAATATATTCCAGTCTTTCTGGATTATGGGTGTCTGCATTCACATCCATAAATGCATTTACATCCATCCTCTCTGTAAGTGCAGACATCCAGGGAAGCAGGAACAGGGACCAGATTAACTACAGCTGGGAACGTCTTCAAAGGCGCTGGGCCAGGACAGAGGGCCCCTTTGGCAATCTCAGCCTCTGAGATTGGACGTTTTCCAGTCAATTACAGGAAAGCCGAGTTCGTCCAGGGAGCACATCGTCCCACTGGCCCGGGCCTTGGATTAGGCGAGGAATGAGATGAGCCTTGTAGGCGAGGAAAAATGATTTTTCTTCTGCCCTTCTTGGTTCTTGGCAGAAACCCCCCACAATAAAAGATAGATTAATAGGAGAAAACCAAGCAGGCGTTTAACACGTACACCACCCATGTCCATGGGAAAGGCCCGGGAACACGAACTCCCTGAAACGGCCCAAGCCACCACCTTCAACCCCAGTTCCAGCTGAAGCCGAAGGATGTGGGGTGTAGGCAGACAGCTGTGGGAGGGTCTGGAAGAGCAGAGAGAACAGGGGTGAGGCTGTGAGGCAGATGTCAGTCCTGGCCTCCTGCAGGGCTAAGATCTGGAGGTTTAGTCCTTCCCCACTTGCAGATACAGAGGGAGAGGCAGCCGGACAGTCGGAGGCGCCCTCACCAATATAATGTCCCTTAGGAAAGGGTACCTTCTGCAAGGTTCTCAGAGCTTCTCCTCCGTATGTTATTTCTAAAAAATCATCATGCTTAAATAATGCTGAGGCGTATTTTAGGGAGACAGATTCTGCTCCCTGTCAACCTAGAGCCATTTTCTGGGACAGAAACCCTCTCACTGAGTCTGGATGAAGCGGCGAGAAGTCTGAGGGTTTTGTTGAGGCTTGTGTCCGTTCGGTCCGGGGATCCAGAGGTTGGTCAGTATCCGCAGGACTTCCAAGTGCACTGAGATCTGTGTCCTGTGAAGTTACAGTTTGAGTCGTTACAGTTTGAGAAAACAAAGGAAAATTATTTTCTCTCGCTGTCATTTTCAGGGGTTCATGTGGGTTTGTGCAGGTGGTGTGTATGCCCCAGCCAGAGACCCTCGCCTTCAGAGGAGGAGCCAAGCGGCTGGCGGCTGTCAGGGCCTTTTGAGAGGTGTGGAGAGGGTGGGGGGCCAGCGCTGGAAGGAAAGCTCCCCTTTCTTGACCTGCTGGGGAGGGTGTGGGGGATGGGGGAGAAGACACTGAATTCAAGCCCATTTGGGGGCACAAGGCTCCCCCTGGTGGTTGTATTGGAAAACTACAGAATGTACATTGACCTGGCTATTTCATCTCTGCTTCAACCTCATACCCCACCAAGCCTGATCCAGTGGGCTAGGTATTGATTCTGGGTAGAAAGCCTCTAAACATAACTTACACTGGGACCCAGAAAATCATTATAGGATCAAATATGTCTTTGTCTCCCTCTCCCTCAGGTTTCTTAATCTCTGATTCTGCATAGGCTCAGTTGTGCTCCTTGTGGAAGGGACTGAGTGTGTCAGTCCTGATCTCACACACACACAGAGCCAGAGCCAAACTGTCCCGCCGCTGTGTCTCTCTTACACACACACACACACACACACACACACACACACACACACACACAGGCACATGTGAAACAATATTACAGGCACTAAAAACCACCAGCACATATACAAATGGCTACACTCTTGTATTGCATTGATATTTTATTTTATTTATTTATTTTTTGTCTTTTTAGGGCTGCACCCATGGCATATGGAGGTTCCCAAGCCAGGAGTTGAATCAGAGCTGTACCACTGGCCTAACCACAGCCACAGCCACAGCCACACCAGAACGGAGCCGAGTTTGTGACCTACACCACAGCTCATGGCAACACTGAATCCTTAACCCATGGAGTGAGGCCAGGGATTGAACCTGTGTCCTCATGGATAGTAGTCAGATTCCTTTCTGCTGAGGCCCCGATGGGAACTCCTGCATTGATATTTTAGCGATGGATTTAGATGCTTTAGCAGCTGGGTTCTAATACATTCACACCCAAGGCCTGACTGACTCACCCCGACATATTGATACCCCATCTTCCCAGCCATCACATACCCATGCTCAGCCTATTGATATTTATAATATTTCATCGTTACCCCAGGACACAGAGGTGCAGCCATATTCTTTGTCATTCCCTGCCTCCAGCCTCCCGAAACCAAACTTCTTCCCAGCCTGGGCCAGTCACCCCTCTTTGGTAACCTCTGTTTAACAATCTGTTTATTTAACGTGAGCTTCATAAAGGCCAGACCGTATCATGCTTACCTATGTAGCCGCAAGGCCCTGCTCAGGGTTTTTAGAGTGGACGCTTACTAGAGGCACAGTGAATGGAAACTGACGAGAAGGCTCAGTGCAGTTCAGTCTTCTTTCACTGAGGATTGTTTTGTGATATGACAAATCTAAAAATCTTTTACAATTATAAAAGAGCAATAAGAGCAAAGAGTTCTCTCTCTTATCTATAAGTGACTGTTTATTTGACTCTGGTCCTTTGACTCTTATATAACTCAGAGAAGCAGAATCCAGAGTTGATTATAGATGCCAGGTGAAAAAATACTTAGGCAGCTCTTCCAGGTTCCTTGAGAAGCTTAGTTGTGCATTAAACCACATCGCTACATGAAATCGCTAAGTATCCTCACTGAGCTCCACACAGCAAATATTGGCTACCTCCAGGCCAGACTTTAAATCTTTCCTGCATGTCGCTAACACTGTACTCTCCAAAAACATAAGGCCACTCCCCGCTTCCTTCAACCCAATGTTCACTATGTATCCTGTCTTTGACGTGTCATGTAAACCCTTCCGGAGTCTTATCCCCGACACCTCCCCTGTCTCATTCCATAGGAATAGCTCTCTTAGACTTTATATTTGGGTATGGACACTTTGTATAGTTCTAGGAACACATAAAATGTTCTTTCCCCCTATGCCCTAGCTTCTACTTCTGCTACTCATTTTTCCTGGAAATTCTTCCTATTTGTTTCTGTTTCTTTGTTTTTGTTTTTTTCCGGCCGCAACCGTGGCAATGTGGAAATTCCTGAGCTCCAGCAGCTGTGACCTTTGCCCACTGTGCCCCGGCGGGAACTCCAGGAAATTCCTTCCACACAGCTCAGTTTGAGTGCCTTCCCTGTGACCCCTGGTGGGCTGGTTCCCACCCACCCAAACTCCCACAATTGCTGTGTCCATCTCTCAGGCAGCACTTTGGATCATTGGTACATCGTCTCGAATGTGATGGATGGGCCCCAGACTATAGCAATAGTTGGCGGGTGTAAGGGTAAGATTGTGGCTACTGTACCGTATCTATACCTCAGCAAGAGTCCCTCTAGGTCATGGCCAAAATTATGTTTCAGTAAAGGTGGAATTTTCTCAATTTTTTTCTGATGGGGATTTCGTCTCCTACAAGCCTAAATGAGGCTTGTGCTCAAGCCAGAACCCTCTTTTTTTAACTAGCACTTAGTGAGACGTCCTGTGGGTGCTGCCCTGTCACCCTGACTCTGCCAGGCTGCACTCTGGCCAAGACCACTCATTATGTACTGGGTCAATGTCTGTGCCACCTCTGATCTGGATGCATTTTGGACACATCTGCCCCGTTTGGGGGGCTTAGCCAAACACAGCTCTGGTCAGTGATTCCCAATTTGAATATAATAATGTGATGCCTTATTCATGGGAATCTGTGTGTGTGTGTGTGTGTGTGTGTAAGGGTAAGAGAAATCTGTGTACAACCTGGTCACATGGATTCAGGCTCACAGACAGAAGAGAAAAAAAAATGGTTTTTCTAGAAGATGATGGTGCAGGCTACTGAACAGTGAAGAAGGCAAGAGGAGAAGGAATGGTGGGGAAAGCCGGCGGACTTGAGGGCTTTTGAAAAACTGTCCTTAAGGGTAAATGAGTGATCTTTTAAAAGGAAATGCAGAAGTAGGCATGAAAATGAGGGCAAGAGTGAGAGGGCCTTGGGGCAGTGGGCACTGTGGGGCTGCAAGGAAGAGGAGCCCTTTATTTAGAGCTGATGTCGAGGTTGCATATCGTATATCATACAACCAGCACGTCTCGCAAACTGTGGCTTTATTCTAATGAGCAAAGGAAGGGAAGAAATGAGGTGACAGGTGCGGGAACTTGCCTTCTTCATTAGCAGGCACAGCAGGTAAAGAAAGGACTGCCCGGTGCCTGCAGCCCGCATCTGTCAGCAGCCAGAGCCTGGAGGCTGCACCCTGTCAAGTTAGGGCTCCTCAGCCCCGGGGGAGGCCCTGAAGGGAGAGAGGGCGAAGGCCGAGGAGAGGAGAGTCGTGAGGAGTCCTGCCTTTGGGGGCCCCAGCCCTGGGGAGTCCGTGCTTGTCCTCGGCTCCTCCCCGGTGGAGCCCTGCTGTGTCACCTGCACAGAGGAAGAAAAAGGATAAATCCTTCCCTGGCAGACACGGTCCAGGCCCCCCCACTGAGCCTGCTGCATCCTGCCACCCTCTTCCTTTCTCAGGACAGATGACCTGGCTGCACTTTTTAAAATCTAGCAGCTGCTGGTGAGCCTTCGCTGCTGCCCTGGGCTTCAGCCGTGAGTGTTAGGGGGTCAGGTGAGGAGAAAGGGAGGGCCTGCAGGCAGAGGGGGAAGGTAGAGGCATCCATGAGAGCAGTGGTCCTGGGAGGAGGGGCCTCAGGTCTTGCCCTTGACTGACCTTCGACATGTATTTCCCACAATGCACCCTGCTTAGGTTTTTCATTTGCAAAGTGAAGTGTTGGAATCCAGGATGGCACAGAAACTCACTACAGATTCTCTCAGCGTGTTTGCATAGACCCAGAGGCAGACAAAGGATTGGGGCTCGCTCCCCTAAAAAGAGGAGCCACCGTCTGCAGTACTCTGTGACTCAGGCCAGGAGAAAGGGCTCCTGGGTCCTCTGGGCCAGGCTGTCCATGGCCAGGCCAGGCCTCCATGCCTCCTGTCTGGAATCAGCCTCCCACTGCCATCAGGATGCTCTACCCCGCTGGTCTCCATATACCCTGGCGAGCTGGCTGGTTCCCTCAGTCTCCCGTTTCCTCTCATCTGCCAAACGGCCATGCACTTAACCACACACATATTAGGCACCTTTTATGTGCATTTTATGGGCCAGACCAGGTAACAAGGCAGAGGAGGTCCTGCCCCCAGGCTTTGTGTGTTACTACAGACACCCCTGTGCCTCCCCAGGGCCCAGGGCACCCCTCCCCCTTCCACAGCCCTCTGCCTCCCAGTCACCAGAGCGTGTGGGCCGCAGAGTGGCCACTGCGGGAACGTGCTTCCTGGCTCCAGGGTGAGGTTCTGATCCAGGTCCTTGAGCCTAGGCCTGGCTCCGTCTGAGCTTCTCCTGCGCGTAAGAAACAGTGGTCTCCAGCCCCAATCCATTTTCAAAACAGAATATGTTCGATTGAAACAGAATATTTAGAACATAAGATAGAGATCTAATTGCTCGCTTTATAGTGAAAACCTCTCTTTTCAGGAATTTCCTCTTTAGGTCTCCCCTGGATCTCCTCTGCTCTGAATACTGTAATTGCAGTGTCATCAGCCACGACCCTGTGCTGATGAAGGGACCCCTGTTTTTCAATAGAAGTGGAGAAGCATCGGTTGTTCCCTTAACACAGAGCATCGTCTTTCATTTCCAGGAGAAACTCACTGGCACCTCCTCTCCAGGAGGAATAAAGACCTGCCCTGTCATGGTCTCTCCGTGAAAATTCTCATTTCCTCCAGACCCCTCTCCCTGCCCTTATTATTCTAAAGTCAGTGAAAATAGGACGCAACCCCAAACTCCAGGCACAGCTGATCAGGGCAGGAGGTAAAGCACTTCCTCAGTTTTTCATGCAAGTCAGAGTGGGGCCCACCTTGCGTTGGACACTGCACCGGGCCCCAGGGGTCTGGCTGGTACCACAGAGTGGGTAAAAATGCTAAGTCATAACACACCCAAACACATATAAGGACTACATATGGTCATATACAAGGAATATTTACACTGTATATGATAAACATTTGTACAAATATATAAATATATTTTCTGGCATAATTTATGCTTATATCTACTTATATGCAAAAATCAGGGTAGTACATAAAGTATATATGTATTGAAAGAACATGTATTTTATGATGTAATATCACTATTCTGTATAGGTAAATACACATAGATGTGTTTATTTTTATACATATATGTACTTCTATATAAGTATGTATCAGAAGATTCTATAAAAAGTATAAGTATATATACATATATACACACACATACACGCAATATACAGGCTGTGTGTGAAGTTACACGTTCCTAGTGCTGTAGCAAAGGTACTTTGTGCTTTTGGAAAAGGATTTGCTAACGCTACACAAGTAAGTCAACAGAGATTTGTCAGCGCAAGTGATAGTTGTGCTCTATTGAAGGATTAGCCAGTGTTCACAAGAGACAAGAGTGCTTTCCGTTAGAAAAGCAAAAGATATAAGGCAATATCAAGAATAGAAACAAGGAAAGTACATATGGAGAATTCTAGAAAGAGTATTGTGGGTTTTACTCAATGAATTTCATTTACAGGTGTACAACCATCATCACAACCCAACTTTGTAGCATTTCCACCCCAAATCCCCACCCACCCCCCAACCCCCAACCTGTCTCCTTTGGAAACCGTAAGTTGTTCAAAGTCTGTGAGTCCGTATCTGTCCTACAAAGAAGTTCATTGCTTCCTTTTTTTAGATTCCACCTGTAAGCGAGAGCATTTGATGGTGGTGTCTCACTGTCTGACTGACTTCACTTAACATAATTTCTAGGTCCATCCATGTTGCTAAAAATGCCATTATTTCATTCCTTTTAATGGCTGAGTCATATTTCATTGTGTATGTGTACCACATCTTCTTGATCCACTCCTCTGTCGATGGACATTTAGGTTGCTTCCACGTCTTGGTGATTGTAAATAGTGCTGCAATGAACACTGGAGTATATGCGTCTTTGCGAGTCATGGTTTTCTCTGCGTAGATGCCCAGGAGCGGGATTGTTGGATCAAATGTTAACTCTATTTTCAGTTTTCTGAGGAATCTCCATACTGTTTTCCACAGTGGTTGCACCAATTTACATTCCCACCAATAATGTAACAGGGTTCCCTTTTCTCCACACCCTCTCCAGCACTTACTGTTTGTAGACTTTTGGATGATGGCCATTCTGGCTGGTGTAAGGTGGTTTTCATTTGCATTTCTCTAATCATGAGTGATGTTGAACATCTTTTCATGTGTTCCTCGGCCATCCGTATGTCTGCTTTGGAGAACTGTCTGTTTAGATCTTCCGCCCATTTCTTGATGGGGTTGTTGGTGGGTTTTTTGGGTATTGAGCTGCAGAAGGTGTTTATACATTTTGGAGATTAATCCCTTGTCAGTTGCTTCACTGACAAATATTTTCTCCCATTCCGTGGGTTGTCTTTTCGTTTTGTTTAGGGTTTCCTTTGCTGTGCAGACACTTTTAAGTTTAATCAAGTCCCACTTCTTTACTTTTGTTTTTAGTGTCATGTCTCGAGGAGGTGGATCTGAGAAGATATTGCTGTGGTTTATGTTGGAGGTGGGTTTGTTGACTAAGGTAGAAAGAAGATGAATTTGGAAAGATGCCGAAGCAAGGAAGGGCTTTTGCTGAAAGGACAGAATATCTTATGAGGACTGGACCCCTTTGGAATTAGGTCAACATGGGTTCAGATCCCACCGCTGATACTGATTCACTGATAACTCAGGGTGTGAGTTCATGTGAGGTAGGGGATTAGCTCACTGATGAGAGGCTTGAGCAAGTTATTTGCCTTTTCTGTGGTTTCATCTTCTGTGAACTGGGAAAGAAATGCTTCATGGTCAAGATAAACACACCCAACTCCCTAAAGTTCGACGTGGTACTGCATCACGCACGGGTTTGGTAAACTGGAGCTGTTGCCATCGCTCTCTTCCAAGCTGGGACTGTCTTCTGCGGAAGGGGGCGATACTGAAGCACGTGGAACAGTTCAGTTACTGAAGTAACAGTTCGGTTACTCCCAGTACCCCTGTGACTGCGGGTGGGGAAGGGACCTAGGAGAGGGGCTATCAGGCTGTGCAGGTCAAGTGTCCGGGAGGTCAGTAAAGCAGGAGAAATAGGGGCGTAGTGGATGGGGTGTAGACCAAGGAAGAGATGCCATCGATATGGGGGAAATACTTAAGTCACACGAATATGCTTGAAACCGAAGGGTTAATAACCAGAAACTTCCGGGAGTTCCCGTCGTGGCGCAGTGGTTAACGAATCCAACTAGGAACCATGAGGTTGTGGGTTTGGTCCCTGCCCTTGCTCAGTGGGTTGATGATCCGGGGTTGCCGTGAGCTGTGGTGTAGGTTGCAGACGCGGCTCGGATCCCGCGTTGCTGTGGCTCTGGTGTAGGCCGGTGGCTACAGCTCCGATTCGACCCCTAGCCTGGGAACCTCCATATGCTGCGGGAGCGGCCCAAGAAATAGCAACAACAACAACAACAAAATAACCAGAAACTTCCATGTAGTTTCAGCTCCGCCCTGAAATGCCAGCCCAGTATCCCCTCAGTCCTCACCTCACGCGCCTGTCCAACCTCATGCAGTTCAGTCCCATGCTCTACCTCACTGGTCTCCCTGGACTGGAAGCCATGCAGCCCTGGATTTTCATCTTCCTTTTCCTTCTGTACCTCGTGGCCATCTCAGGCAACTGCCTCATCCTCATGATCATCAAGACCACCCCTCACCTGCACACCCCCATGTACCTCCTCCTCTCCTTTCTGGCCCTCATGGACCTGGGCCTGTCCGTGTCCACCCTGCCCACCACGATGGGCATCTTTTGGTTCAACTCGCGTGGCATCTACTTTGGAGCCTGCCAGATGCAGATGTTCTGCATCCACTCCTTTTCCTTCATGGAGTCCTCAGTGCTGCTGGTCATGTCCTTTGACCGCTTTGTGGCCATCTGCTACCCCCTCAGGTACTCGGTCCTCATCACTGGCCAGAGAGTGGTCAGGGCCGGCCTGGTTGTCATCCTCCGGGGACCTGTAGCCACTGTGCCCATTGTTCTCCTCCTGAGGACGTTTCCCTACTGTGGGTCTCGCGTCCTCTCCCATTCGTTCTGTCTACACCAGGAGGTGATACACTTGGCCTGCACGGACACCACCTTCAACAACCTGTACGGGCTGACGCTGGTCATGTTCACTGTGGTGCTGGACCTGGTGCTCATTGCTCTGTCCTACGGCGTCATCCTGCACACGGTGGCGAGACTGGCCTCCAAAGAGGAGCGGCTCCGAGCCTTCCAAACCTGTCCTTCGCACCTCTGCGCTGTGCTGGTGTTCTTTGTGCCCATGGTGGGGCTGTCCCCGATTCACCGCTTTGGGAAGCAGGCGCCACCTGCCGTCCACCTTTTTATGGCCAACGTCTACCTCTTTGTGCCCCCCGTGCTGAACCCCATCATATACAGTATTAAGACCAAGGAGATTCGCCATGTCCTCTGCAAGCTCCTGGGTCTTAGAAACCAGGGCTGAGTCCTGGGGCTCACCGGTCTCTGGGGTGCCCAGAAGAGGATCCCGAATCAGGCCAAAGGGTTGCAGCGGGTAGTAACTACTTCCCTATGTTTCCCCAGTTCTCTTTCACGGCCCGAAATAAAACACGGGGGCATTTCTTGCTTGAGTTCAGGTTAGGAATGTGACCTTCTCTTGCTTAAATTATAATACCTCCTCCTTTATAGGAGGGCTAGATATTTTGAGAGCAATTTTGCTTCTTGTAATAAATTGTATATTGCATTTCAGACTTGGTGCTAATGGTACATGGTGTGCCATTAAAACACATCCATCCTTTGATTAGGAAATACTGTTATCCCTAAGGAAAACACAGCCATCCTTTGATTGAGTAGGAAGTACCATTACCGTTCATTAAAACACAGCCATCCTTTGATTGAGTAGGAAGTACCATTACCGTTCATTAAAACACATCCATCCTTTGATTAGGAAATACTGTTATCACTAAGGAAAACACAGCCATCCTTTGATTGAGTAGGAAGTACCGTTACCGTTCATTAAAACACATCCATCCTTTGATTAGGAAATACTGTTATCACTAAGGAAAACACAGCCATCCTTTGATTGAGTAGGAAGTACCGTTACCATTCATTAAAACACAGCCATCCTTTGATTGAGTAGGAAGTACCGTTACCGTTCATTAAAACACAGCCATCCCTTGAGTAGGAAATATCATCATCATTATTTTACTGGGGAGAATGCAAAGGCAAGTAACTATATCAGACCCTTAGATCCAGAATCGCAGGACTTGTCTTTGGAGCCTCCCTCCAGGCACCCCTGGATTTTAGTATGTAATAACCTGATCATACTAACCTGATTTTAGTATGTAATAACCAGCAGGGAACAGGCTTTGTCGTTGTTTCTGCTTCAAGGTACACTTACTGATCCGCACTTTTCGTCATACCTGCTGAGGAAACGTTGCTTAGAGTTTACCTTGTTAAAGTTACACAAGTGGTATCAGGCCTCCAGCCTGGTTTCTGACGGGGGAGACAGCTTTGAAAACACCGAGACCAAAATAAATAAATAATAATAATAACCAACTAAATAAACAAAAAAATGAAGGAGCAGACATATCAGTCCATCATTCCACTCTTAGGTTAGATTTCAAAAGAAAGAAATATCAGGAGGTACAGTAAAGGAAGCGGCTTTAAAGACGTCGCTTCCGTAGAATGAATTAGTATGAGTCTGTGAGAGAAACCCGAGGATGACCCCAGAGGGACCCGGGGGACCTGAGAAGATGCTTGAGGCCTGGGGTTCCCAGTAGTGAGACCTGGTTCCATGAGGGGGATCAAGTTTAAAGAGGAGTAAGATAGCACCTCTCCTGGTCTATGGACATGTAGAGAGTTTCGCGTGATGGCAATGAGGAGACCTTAGCTTCCCCAAGGTTGCACGAGGAAACTCTGTGGGCATCCTTCTCTGGTTAGAAAAATTAGCGGTAATTCCTTCTATAGGAAAGGCTTCAAGAGGTAAGGTCGAAGAAGACAATTTGGGAGTGACTGTATTTCTGGGAACCTGGGCATTCTGTTAACGGTGCCTCCGTGCCGTGCTGGCCATCGCCTCCGCAGGCCAGCAGCTCCAGGCCTTCTGCACCTGCGTCTCCCACCCCCTGGCCGGGCTCTGCTTCTCCGGGCCCGCGCTAGGCCTGTCCATCATGTGCCTAGATTCGGGCACCACGGCCCAGCCCCGGCACGCATCCTCAGGGGCCCTGTCTCTGTGCTCTCCCCGCCCCCGATGAGCCCCGTTATCTGTAGCGTCAAAAGACCCAGCAGATCCCCAGGGTCACCCCCAAGGCGGCCTCGCTGGGGAGGCTCCAGGGAGACAATGGGGGTGGACCACGGCGACGGAACCTGAGCAATGAGTTCATGCGTCTTTGCAGAGCGATCTTACCACCAGGGGATTTCGGCTTGCTCATCTTAGTTTGTTCAATTGGTTGTATATCATGAATTCACGCGAACGTTAAAATAAAGTTGACATTTGTGGCTCCTTAGGGGTGTATTTCTAAATGTAAGTCACCATTTTCTTACATAGACATGATGCTTGTTTTTACCCACACGTTTGCAAGTTTAAAGAGGTTTGTATTTTCTCTTTTATGATTTATTGCAACACTCTTTCTACGGTCACATCATTAGTGACAAGTCACTCTGGTGATGTGGAAAGTTGAATCACTCCTTCGCATTCTTTGGATTCACCAGTGGGTTTACCAGCACGTCTCATGATAGGATATGTCCACTATATCCTTTCATCAAGGCAACAGGGGGTCCTCAATGACACTCGGTGTATGAAGGCACCCTGGGAAGTATGACGGTTGCCGCATCCGAATGAATCTCGGAAGCTGATGAAGGAAGACCGCGGGCGTTTCTCTGGGCAACCTGCTGGGGCAGGGATCCGACTCTGGAGTCTCTGGGATATAGCACGTGACTAAGGACACTGCCGGGAGAGGTCTCTTAGGCGACAGCGAGGCTTTCAAGAGTTTGGTGGTAATTCAGACCACAGGAGCAACTGAGCCGCTGACAAGGAGAAAAATCAACCTGTAACTCTGGCTGCCAAGGCCTGCTTAGTCTGCGTGTGGGGACTTCTACCTGAGGGGAGGCTGGGTGAGATGGCATCTCTTGAGAATGCATCTCTCGAGAACGCCATCAGGACCAGACCTCAGAGTAGCAGAGTCAGGGCCTGATCTAAACAAAATCTCAGCGCTCCCATTGTGGCACAGTGGTAACGAACCCGACTAGCCTCCATGAGGATGTGGGTTCAATCCCTGGCCTCGCTCGGTGGGTTAAGGATCCAGCATTGCCACAAGCTGCAGCACAGGTAGCTCGTATCCCACGTTGCTGTGGCTGTGGTGTAGGCCAGCAGCTGCAGCTCCAATTCGACCCCTAGCCTGGGAATTTTCATATGCCACAGGTATGGCCCTAAAAATCAAAAAAATTAAAAAATATCAAGGGCCATTCCCAGGGGCAAGAGGAAGAGGAGTGTTAGAGAGGGCCAAGTGTTGTGTGTTTTTTAAATTTTTGATTATAGACGATTTACAGTGTTCTGTCAATTTCTGCTCTATAGCCAAGGGACCCAGTCATATATATATACACACACACACACATACTTTTTTTCTCATATTTTCTTCCATCAAGTTCTATCTCAAATGATCGGATATAGTTCCCTGTGCTATACAGCAGGATCCCCTTGCTTATCCACTCTAAATGTAATAGTTGCATCGATTAACCCCAAACTTCCAGTCCACCCCCTCCCTCCCCCTGCACCTGCCCCTTGGCAACCACAGTCCGCTCTGTGTGTCTGTGAGACTGTTTCTATTCTGTAGATAGCATCATCTGTGCCGTATTTTAGATTCCACATATAAGTGATATCATAGGGCATTCTGTCTTTCTCTTTCTGACTTACCTCACTCAGTATGGGAATCTCTAGTTCCATCCACATTGCTGCAAATGGCCTTATTCTGTTCTTTTTTATGGATTAGTATTTCCTTGTGTATATATATCACCTCTTCTTAATCCATTCATCTCTTAGTGGACCTTTAAGTTGTATCCATGTCTTGGCTATTGTGAATAGTGCTGCAATGAACACAGGGGTGCATGTATATTTTTGAATTATAGTTTTGTCTGGATGGATGCCCAGGAGTGGGACGGCTGGATCGTACAGCAGTTCTACATTTAGTTTTCTGAGGAACCGGCACACGGTTTTCCATAGCGGCGGCCCCAATTTACATTCCCACCAGCAGCGAAGGAGGGCTCGCTGTCCTGCACACCCTCGCCAGGATTCGCTGTTTGTTGATTCGTCACTGATGGCCGTGCTGACCATTGGGAGGTGGTCCGCATAGTAGTTTTGATTTTCATTTCTCTAATAATTAGTGATGTTGAGCATTCTTTCATGTACCTGCTGGCCATCTGTATGTCTTTGGAGAAATGCCTATTTAGGTCTTCTGCTGAGGTTACTTTGAAAGAGAACTGGGAAGGAGGTCTTTGACAGGGGGATTCCGCTGGGAAGGAAGATGCTCACTCGATGGACGTTTTGAGTCCCTGCTACTTTTTTAGATTTATTCAATTAAGTTTTCAAATTATTACTAGTATTACTATTATTATTTGCCCTTTGAAACAAATGCAATCATTCCCGTTTTTAGGGGGGAGGAAACAGGTCTGGAGGCCATTGAGGTATTCACAACGAAAAAGGTAAACTGAAGAGAGAAAACAGACAGTGAAATCAGGTGCTTTGACTTCAGGTTCTGTGGGCGACTCAGGAAAGGTCAACGCAGGTGCAAGATGTCCCGTAGTCGGAGCCAGACGACACAGTGAATGAGGATCCTGCTTTCTGAGTACAAACAACAGGGGGCTTTTAACCAGGGGAAACGTCAAACCTAGACTGTTACTGAAGTGAGAAAAACTGTGATGGAGAGGCTAGCAGAGCGACAGGTGGTAATATGGCAGACGTATGTCCTTAAGTGGCCAACCAAAGGAACGGACCCCAGGTCCGAGTGGAAGGGACAAATCTAAAGGGCCTCTTAGATCAGACGTTAGCCGCTTCAGCCCAAAGCATTTCTGCTGTGCTCACAGGACACAGGACTATCTCTGACCGATAAGGTTTAGGACACGAGACCATTATCAGAGTATTTTAGAAGGCTCTGCACATAATCATACACTTTCATACAAGACATATGTGTCTACAGAAATGCCATACATGCGTTCAAAAACAGACATGACGGCACCATGGCTGATGATAAATGTCTGTGTGGGAAGATAGGCAAGCTTAGAGATTCATGCAACCTTGCAAAGAAAATTCTACATATGGTTGTGCCCATACCTGCACTCTTAAGCATGTATAGACGTGTGTTCGTTAACATAGATTTATACACTGTCATGTGTACATTAAAGCATGCTTACACACACATGTACATACACATACATGCCCCCACATACATCAGCTTGTTCTTCCTTTTCTCAGAATTTGACTTATGGGTCCCCAGAGGGTTCCTCTGGGCTCTCCTTCTGTCGGCTCAGTTAACCCTACAGGCCCAGAGGCAGCATGTTTTTCTGAGGCTGGCTTGTCTGAATCCCCCGAGGGACAGACTGACAAAAATCAGGGAGGGAGAGGGCGAGTTAGGAGTCTCAGTGAATAAGAAGACCCGTCAACGCCTCCCTCCAGGCGGGGAGCTAGGGTCAGGCCTGAGACCGGTCGCAAGGAAGGCCTGAGACCCCCGCACACTGAAAAGCAGCTGGGCCTCCCTAGGGCGAGAACTGTGCCCAGAGGTCCAGCCCGTGGGAGCAGGAGGATGAAAAGGTGTTCAGATGAGCAGAATCCGAGGGTTTTGTTCTGAGAGGCAGCTCATTCACGGCCAGCACACGATTTATCTCCTCTGTCCTCAGGTCACAAAACTCTCCTCGCTGGAGGACAGAGACTTTTGTCCAGAAAGTCTTATTTTTGCAGAGGAACATTTGGAATCTGTATAACTGTCTCCTCTCTGTTCATTCAGGAAACTTGAGGGCAAGGAAGCCTCCATCGTGTCCCCACCCTGGCTCTTTTATAAACTAGGTGCGTCCCTCTGGTTTTAAACCGGTCTTCATTCTTAGGCCTATTCGCCCTCCTCTTTTTACCTTCCACACCAATGGTCTTGTCCCCCTGGTCCCTCTCAGGCAGCTGCGTGACCTTTAAGGCCTGGTCACTTTTCATCCGTCCCTCATTTCTCTCCGGCTGACCAGCCTCATCTCCACTCCCATCTCATTTGTTGTCAAGGGCTTCCCTGTATGGCTCTTCTTCCGGCCTCTTTTCTCTCCCAACTTTAATTTCAGTTTCACCACTGTGACCTTCTTTCTTTCTTTCTTCCTTTCTCTTTCTTTCTTTTCCTTTTCTTTTCTTAGGGCCACACCCTTGGCAGATGGAAGATCCCAGGCTAGGGGTTGAATCGGAGCTGCAGCTGCCAGCCTACACCACAGCCACAGCAACAAGGGGGCTGAGCCACATTTGCGACCTACACCACAGCTCGCAGCAATGCCAGATCCTTAACCCACTGAGAGAGGCCAGGGATGGAACCTGCATCCTCATGGATACTCGTCAGATTCGTTACCGTTGAGCCACGGTAGGAACTCCCTTGAAATGCCAATTTTTCACTCCGAAGTTGTAAATTGGGTATGATTAGGTCATTTTGAGTATCCGAAGGATCAATAAGATGACATACATGAAGATAACCTATACAGGACACACGTGCAGTGTGCATGATACATACATAGCACGAAATCCCTGTCTTTTCTTTTCCCATAATTCCTACTTGCCCTCTTCCCTACCAAACAGCAGGCTTTACCCTCTGCTGATAAGATTCCCCCGTCAACCTGCACACCTTTTTCATTAGCATTGATCTCTGGCTTCCTACAATAACCACTTCTCATGCATAATGAAGTAAAAGGATAGTATCAGCTGACCCTTGAAAACCAGAGGGTTAATCTGAATATAACTTATATCTGACCCTCTGCATCCCAGATCCCGCCAATCTGCGGATGCAACCAAGCAAAGATGGTGTAGTACTGGAGCGCTTATCATGGAAAAATATTCACATGGAAGTAGACACAGGCTGTTCAAATCCGCATTGGTCAAGGGCCAGCCGTAAGGAATTTTCTCTCCTCCTAGAGACTCTCCTGTGATAAAAAGAAGACACGATCTTTGTCTCCCCAAACCCCAGCCTAGAACATCATCACGGGACATCAGCAGGCACCTGCTTCCCTGTGCGCTCCCTCCCGCCCTCCCGCCTATTTATTAAGCCCTGGCGATAAGCTTCAAGTACAGGTGTTAGGTCTTCTTTGCAAGGGCTTACGGATGACCAGGAGAAGTCACACAAACAGCTACATTGCAGCGAAGGGGACGGAGCACTAGATCAGGAGGAGGGAGGCTGCCATAGAAAATGACTGCATGCGCCAGTGAGGAAAAGCATCACAGAAGGGACGTCTGAGCCATTTGTTATAAAACACTGATGGAGGTTGTGTTTGTTTTAAAACACGGGCGTTCACATCGTGGCTCGGCGTAAACAAACCCTAGTGGTGTCCATGAGGATGCGGGTTTGATTTCCGGCCTCGCTCAGTGGGTTAAGGATCCACTGTTGCCTTGAGCTGTGGCGTGGATCTCAGATGCGGCTCAGATCTGGTGTGGCTGTGGCTGTGGCTGTGGCTGGCAACTGCAGCTCCACGTCAATCCCTATCCTGGGAACTTCCATATGAGTCAGGGGTGGCCCTAAAAAGCAACACAACAAACCATAATTTTAAGTGGAACTGCATGTCAGAGTGGTTATTAAAGGAAAAGATAAGAAAAGAAAAAAAAGCAAACAGCAATAACAAAAACAAGACAAAACAAAGAAATAGATACCATAAGAAGGATCAGGCGGAGAATGGCAAGGTGTTTCAGGATTTGTAGAATCAAGTCAGATAAATCTTCTTATTGGAGTTTCATAGGCATTAAGATGTAGTCATTCACAAGGCTGTCTGTCCTGGTTGTCAGGAATCTTCCCTTCATCGTCAACAGCGACAGAAGGCACAAGGGCCACTGCTCCTCTTATTAATTCAGACTGATGGGTGATGTTCAGATACCACTGACTTCCTCTCCATCAGAAAACTTTCAGGTGCCAGGAGATAGCATATATTTTAGAATCCGTTTCCTTCACTTCTTTCTTGATGTCTCTCAAACTAACACATGAGCCCACAGACAGTGAGAATGACAAACCCAAAGTTTAGGCTGCATCCCAGACCACTTTTCCGTCCCCACAGCGTGTGCCATGGCCAAGCATATTCTCCCGCAAACTTCAGATGCTTCCTTTTACCTGGCAGGTGACATTCAGACCAGTAGTTCTACATAGGGACTCACTTCTCATACAAATATTTTTGTGTTTCTGTTTTTTATGAATGTGCAGAGAAGCTGTGGAAAGTATCAGACCTTTTTGGTATGTGTGAGATGAAGTGGCCCTGATGGGTCAGGAAGCAGGGTCAAATGATTTCTCAGACTCATTCCAGATACTTACAGGGACTCAGTTTAAGAAGGCTGGGATAAAGACACAAGGTTGCCGTTGTCAACCAGAAGAATTAAAGCAATTAAGAAAGTGCTTACTTGCAAATGAAAAATGGAATATTATACACAAGAATTGGGAGAGAAAAGCTTGAATGAAAACTAATTATATAAAAATAAAGGCCTGGCTTGGATTGATGATATTATTATTGGTATTAATTCATCATCAACAGTAACCTGTATTAAAAGTGCATTGTATGGGAGTTCCCTGGTGGCCTAGTGGTTAAGGATTTGGCAACTGTTATCACTGCTGTGTTATCACTGCTGTGGCTAGGGTTCGATCCCTAGCCCAGGAATGCCCCATCAAAAAAGTACACTAACTGATTCATATAATGGTCACTTGTTTAAGCCTCAAAACAAGCCTAGAGAGCTACCTATTATAATTATCTCTGCCTTACAGTTCAAAGAATAGCCCACTAGAAAATTGAAATCAGGAGCTAAAAATCAAATGTCTGCAGATTCAATCATACCCCACCTTTCAATACCTCCAGCTTCCTCTTCTCCAATACATGTTCCCCTGTATCATATATTTTTTTTTTGTTTCCAGTGGGGAGTCCTACCTGTTTTCTTAACCCATGGGGAGAAACTGTATTTGTCTCTCCTATTTTTTTCTAACACAGAGATTTTGATTGACCTTCCATCCTGAGTGTGGAATCTGTTTCCTCATAGATACATCTCCTTGGTAGGCAGAATTATTTTCCTCTGTCTGAGCAGATATATGTCTCTTGGATAATGTAAACGATACAGGCTGCCTTCCCAGGAAGGGTTTCAGAAGGCATCGGCGCTATTGAGGTGGGCCATCGAGGAGCAAAATGTTTGCCGTTATTCCTGCAGTTTCGGAATGAAGGTGTGTTGGAGACACCCAGCTCCTGTATTTCTGATGAAAGTAAAATGTTCCAGCAAAGGAAAAAAGACAGAAAGGAAACACACTGTCAAAGACCCCCCCCCCCACTGAACCCGTAGACACAGCAGCCACCGACGGAGCTCACCGCAGTGCGTGGATCAACAACAGGAGAATTTTCCAGTGGGCAGAATGTCTCCTCCCATGAAGAAGAATTCTCATGGCAAAAACCTTCTTTTCATTCTCCATTAGAACACTGGCGTTTCCCCACATGCTCTCCCACGGGTGTAAAAAACCAAGTCATCCCCCCGGGAGGCTGTGGAAGAATCTGGAGATCTGGGCCCCTTTCGGGATGTTTTCTTCAGGTGAAGCTAGAAATTCTGTGTCTCCTACAGAGAGCTGGCTTGGATGCTGCCTGGAGGGGCAGGCCTGGCCGTTTGGATCTGGACTCTAGATTCCCTACTAACACTGAAGCAGTTTTATTCTTAACCCCTGTTCCCAACAGTCACTTAAAATCCAGCATGCTCAGGAATTTACAGAATAACTGATCGATTTCAGCTTTCTTGATGCCAGTGTCTTTTCTTTAGATGCTATGTTACCGCCTCTCCGTAGAGACAGACATCCCGTTGTCACAGATACACCCAGTGGAACCGCTGTGGGGATTGGCTTTAGGTTCGAATGGTGAAATACTGCGCCAGGTCGTTTATTCTGGAAACTCACCTATTCGCGATTTGACTCCACACTTTGATTTGGTACCAAAGACCAAACGGACCTGGTCTTAGACGGGAGGAGGGTCACAAGTTGGCAGAGAGAACCAGGCGGAGCACTTTGCAGGCTCCTCCGTCTCTCATAACCTTTCTGCACCTCACCCCGGGCTGCATCTCTGGCACTTACCTAGGTCAAAGTCGCCAGGCTCCAGACACGTGAATGATCAACAGAAGCCAGTTACTGTAGATGTGGCATATCTACACAATGCATACTATGCAGCCATTAAAAAGAGCAAAATAATGCCACTTGCAGCAACAGGGATGGGACCAGAGACTCTCATCCTGAGTAAAGTACGTCCGAAAGAGAAAGCCAATACCATATGATGTCACTTCTATCTGGAATCTAATACATGGCACAAATGAACCTTCCCACAGAAAAGAAACACAGGCACTGGACGAACAGACTTGTGGGTGCCAAAGGGAGGCGGGAGCAGTGGGATGGACTCGGAGTCTGGGGTCAAGAGATGCAGACTCCTGCATTCACAGGGGATCAGCAATGAGACCCTGCTGTACAGTACAAGGAATTACATCCAGTCACTTTTGATGGAACACGATGGAGGACGATGTGAGAAAAAAAAATGTGTGTATATATGAACGACGGGGCCACGTTGCTGTGCAGGAGTAATTGACAGAACACTCTACATTGAGTATAGTGGACAAAATAAAAATCATTAAAATATACGAAACATTCTGAGGGTCTGGGGTATCGCAGAACATTTACACAAAAGAATATCACTTTCCTTCGTAAATACAGGTAGAATTACTTAGGAAGAAAGAAGCACCATGTCTTCAACTTAATCATAAATGATTTGGAGCAAAAAAAGCAAAAATCGATCTCTCTCTCTCTCTCTGATCATCTATCTCTCAAATGAAAATGGGGCAAAACAGAAGTAATTTGTGACTCTGGCCAAGTGCTACATAGGAATCTCCTGACCTATTCTTTCAGTAGTCTATGCAATGAACGGTATATCAACAGAAACCAATTTTGAGCACTGTTCTTGAAAATAACCTCAATTCAGAAAAGCTCACCATGAGTCACACACTTGAATGACCCAGAAATGTACTCATTTGCTTCTCATGATGGCCTATACCAGTTCCTACTCAAGCAAAGTCCTAGGCATTGTCTCTTAAAAACAAAACAAAGGAAAGCAACAACTCCAGTTATGATGCCCCCTCTCTATTAGTTCTTACTCACTCCAATATTCAGTCTTACAGAAAGTCTCATGAGAAGGAAAATGTATTTTTCATGTTTTACTGCTTGGTATTTCTTATGTATGTCCTACTTTTCAAAATTACCAATCTTAGCATTCTAAGTCTAAACACTAGTCTGGCATCTTCATGCATTATACATTGCTTGTTTCCAGGGTGCTTTAAATTACTTGACTGTCTACAGAAAATGGGCTTCATGAGTATTCTGGACACTGTTCCTTCTATTATATATAAAAACATGGGTGATTTTTTGCTGGTCTAACTGCTGTCTAGCTTTTAGAACTTAGGTATGTGGTACAGCAACGGGACCCAATCACACACATTTCCCTGTGTGGTACAGTAGGGTCCCATTGCCCATCCATTCCAAATATAACAGTTTGCATCCCCCAAATCCCCCAATTGCCCACCCATCCCACTCCCTCCAACAGGCCTCCCACTGCCCCCCCCCCATTAACCCCAAGTCTGCTCTCCCTGGCCATGATCCATTAATTCTTCCCAACAGTGTTTTTTTTTAATTCAAAGGACATAGGAAGGCAACGATTATTTTGACATTTCAAACTCAAATACTCTGACCATAGACTGTATTAATAGCCCCACAATAAATTTCACAAGGCCTAATGCTAAAAACCGTTTAGCCTATTTTAAAGTTCAAAAACACCAGTCATTACAATCATAAATTCATTGGAGAAGGCCTTTATACAGCATAGTATTCTAAGTGCTTTATAGAGAGTAAGATCATTTAATTAACAGAACAAATATATGAAGCGATTATCAGGGGTATTTTCTACATGGCAGATATGTGGAAACAAAAGCAGAGGAAACGCAAAAGAAAAAAACCCCCCACAAATTACATCATAGTTAGGGGCAGAATTCAGGTTGAAGGCTACAGTCCAATTCAAAAACTCATCTATATTTTCAATACTGTTGAAATGTAAAGCATGCAGGCGCTCCCGTTGTGCTTCAGAGGGTAAAGAATTGACTAGTATCCATGAGGATGCAGGTTCGAGCCCTGCCCTCACTCAGTGGGTTAAAGGATCCAGCGCTGCCGTGAGCTGAGATGTAGGTCGCAGATGGTACCGGATCCGGTGTGGCTGGGGCTGTGGTGAAGTCAGCAGCTCCGATTAGACCCCTAGCCCTGGAACTTCCACATGCCACAGTGTGGACATTCAAAAAATAAATGTAAAAAGGCACGGACACCTTCACACATGTGAATACTGTTCAGCACCTTTATTGAAAAATGACCAATAAGCTGACGTTTTCAGGAAAAATCCACCGCTGGTAAGTTCTAAAGTCCTTAATCCTTAAACAGAGCAACCACATATTTACTAAAATTGTAACTTAGCTGTTTAAAAGGCATGGTAATCAATATATGCTGGCACATGCCCAAGGAGATACACACATACACACACACACACACGTGTCCATCTCATAGAGAAAAGCTCTCGTAGGAGACATAATGGTTTTCAGAATAAAGTTCAACCATTTTGCACAATGTCCATGCCCATTCGTAATATGCATATTGTTTCCTCAAAGTGCACCTTACACTGCAAAACACAACACAACACCACACCCTGTGCCCCGACCTTCACCACTTTCTCTCTGTGACATCGCCTCGGTCCCGCACCTGGCATGGTGGGTCCTTCCGTCCCGGGGTCACGGGTCATCCTGCCTCAAGAATCACACTCCCTACTTCAGAAACAATAGCGAGGACATCTGTGACTGATGCTTTGGGCCAGATCCTCATGCTCCGTTCTCTCTGCTCGCTACACATTCTGTGGGGACAAGGACTACTTCCCTCTCCATTTCTCTGGCCCTCTCTCCCAGAAATGAGAGCTTACGACAGCTACAAACTCATGAAACAGACATACTGTGTCAAGTGTACCACTAGGCCACTATTCTCTGGGACACTATTTATGAGAGAATAGGCGTGTGATAACCATCGATGAATTGATTAAGAAGGACAGGATGGAAGAACCAGAAAGAAGACTGAAGTTAAATGGGAACACAGGGGGTTTCAAGGGTGTTGTGCTTGTAACTCCTTGAAGGACCTTGGGGCTGAAACGAGACCTTCAGCCTTAACTGTCTCATTAGATGCACAATTTTTGGATAAGAACATGACGAAGATACACAGAGGCTGCTTTGTGTTTTGTTGTTGATTTTTAAGATGAGCGATTGGATAAGAAAGAACGGGAGGCAGCTACTTGTTTTCATGCAGCACCTGATTACTCTAGAACAATGAGTGTTTAAAATCACTGAGAAATCCATAATCTATGAACTCTGCGGGAGGAGCATGTTTGTTTCTTTGATGATTTTTTTTTTTTTTTGGTCTTTTAAGGGCTGCCTCTGCGGCACATGGAAGTTCCAAAGCCAGGAGTCAAATCAGAGTGACAGCAGCCGGCCTACCCCACAGCCACAGCCACACGGGATCAGAGCCTGGTCTGAAACCTACAGCACAACTCACGGCAAGGCCAGATCCCTAACTCACTGAGGGAGGCCAGGGATGGAACCCGCGTCCACATGGATACTAGTCAGGTTCATCACCTCTGAGCCACAATAGGAACTCGTGGAGGACTCTCAAAGAAGATAGCTCAACCTAGGATGAAAAAACCACAGAGAAAAGGAAGCAGTACACGTGCACTATATTCCTCTTTCTGTGATTCTCAGTCTAGTTTCTCAGTGAGAATCCAGAAACCCATTGATTGGCCTCAGGGGCTACGAAACTATGAAAACCAGCTTCTCGGAAAGCAGTTACATAGAAACCTCAAAGATCTCAAACAACGTGATTTCTGTAGCTTATTTTTCTTTGGAAAGATGGTTACTATTAGACAAAAAGGAGAGCAGAACAGTACTAATCCTGGTCACTTTCACGAACGGAACATTTTTGTCACATGGATGCGGATCTGCTTGGTCTTTGCCCCATAGACAAGCGGATTGAGGCACGGAGGGACCACCAAGTAGATGCTGGAGACGAGGATGTGGATGTAAGGGGGGATGCGCCCCCCAAACCTGTGTGTGAAGAAGGAGAAGAAAGCGAGGAGGTAGAGCTGCAGGAAGACGCAGATGTGAGGGACGCAAGTGTGGACCGCTTTCAGCCTGGCCTCCTTCTGGGGCAGACGGAACACTGCCACGAATATTTGGACATAGGACAGAGTGATGACGGTGAGGTCACACCCTGCAACAGTGAATGCCACAAACAGACCATAGATTTTGTTGACTCGGACGTTTTCTGCAGCCAGCTTCACAATGGCCATGTGCTCACAGTAGGAGTGGGAGATGACAGTGGTATGATAAAGGTGCAGTCGACACTTTATCAGGACGAGGCAGGGGGCTACAAGAATGGCAGCCCTGAGTGTTACCGCAGCCCCAATCTGAGTGACTAGCTGCTGGGTAAAGATGGCAGCATGTCTCAGGGGACAACAGATGGCCACATAGCGGTCCAGGGCCATGGCCAGCAGGATGCCTGACTCGATGCCCTGAAATGTGTGGATGAGCCACATCTGGAGCAAGCAGGCATCAAAATAAATCTCTGAGACATGAAACCAGAAGATCCCAAGCATCTTGGGCACAACGCTGGTACTAAGTGCGATATCCGTGGCTCCCAGCATGCCCAGGAACATGTACATGGGCTCACGGAGGCTGCGTTCTGACCTGATGATGCTCAGAAGCCAGGAATTTCCCAGCACAGCAGTGAGATACATGGCACAGAGTGGAATCCCGATCCAGCTCTGCACAGACTCCAGGCCTGGGATCCCTATCAGTGTCAACACAGAGGGCGTGAGGATCGTGATGTTGGAAATGGACATAGTGTCCTTGGACCTCCTGATGGAACCAAAAGAAGGTCGTCAGGGCTACTCTTCTTCTTCTACTTTCTAGGTTTATTGAAAGCCATCATAGTGTCAGAATTTTGTTGCACTCTACGATTATACCATCCACTCCATTCACAGAACGAAAGGAAAAGACAGATCCTCAGAGATACTTCACCATTCTCAGGAAGCGCGTCCACACACACAGTACTCAAGACGGCATGTGCAGGGCGAGCCACCTGCATCAGAACAAGCCAAACACCTGGGCAAGGGAGTAACTGCTGACTTCCGTTATGCTTTTCTGGACCTGAGGACAAAAGAGACTTGCTTGTTGCCTTTGTAAATCTCCTTTGAATATGAGTGAGTCTCTGTTCAATCTCTCCATCTCCCATAGCCAGGGACCTTAGGGCTCTATTAGTTCCTGTTGTCTTTCACTCACGAACTGTGGGTTTGGACTCGCAATTTCTCAGACTTCGGTAGTGTATTGGGAGAAAAGATAAAATAAAGATAGAAAGGTGGACACCCAAGAGTTCCCTCTGTCTGTCTGTCTGTCTGTCTACGTATCTATTTGTATGGATAGATGTTCTTTCAAAAGCACGTGAAGGGAGAACTTTAGAGAAGATCATTCAAATCCACCTATTTTGGAGAGCATGGGTAACGGTTTTTACTAATTTTTACATGTCTAGTAAAATTGCACTTCATTTTTCATGCACATTTCACAGCTGTAACCCTTCAAACTAGTTGTGTCTTAAAATAGCTGGAATGCCATAATACACACTACAGAATATCCAGAGTCGAGGAATCGCTAAGAAGCAAGAGAATGGGCAGCAGTGACACATGAGGTTAGAGGACTCATGCTGGGTGGCTGTAGACTATGGGAGAACAGCGACGTGGGTGACTTGGCCAGATGGAGCCTGGTTTCTTGGATTTAAACTGTTCAGAGCTACAATGAGCATGCGACTCAGCCAATGTCGTCTCATTCACTCTGAATGAAGTACAGATCAAGAGAACACTGCAATCATTTTATGAGCTGAGACAGAAGACGTTAATAGAGAATAGAGGGCCCAGGGACAGGCTCCCCCAAAGGACAGGCTCCCTAAAAGGAGTCACATGTAGAAAAAGAGACATGAAGGCAGAGCCGATCGTGGTAGACCTGAGATGACTCAGTACAGGGCTCCAGAGCAACTGACGACAATTGAATCCTTTCTCAATTCACGGACTACTGTTTTTTTCCTTAACACCTCCACTCTTATGCTTTTCATGAAACTTCCTTTCTGACCAAACTTAGTACTTTTTAAAAAATGACACATTTTGAATCAAGATGCTAAAGCTATACACCGGAGAAATGGGTATGATTATGTGAAACATAGAGTTAGGTTATTTTCTTGTTTTGTAAACTCTCCAGAGTGTGGCTTTGTGCCTGTAAGCTAATGATCCGCTAGCTGTTCACTGCATGTCCACCAAACAAGCCGATGATGCAGGAAGCAGCTGGGATTTATGGTGCTTTAATCCTTACATGATTGAATATAGTCAACAGGAGTCATTCTAAGACAGAAGGCTGGGCTGGTTGACATATATTTAGGACAGACGAGTCAGTTAAATAAGGACTTTGATTTCCACCAGTTTCTCCCCAGAGCTTAATTCGATGATGCTGCAATTCATGGGCCATGGCCTCTTCCTAAGAGCAGTAGAGGTTTTCCTCTTCCAAGAGGGGCAGAGTTAGAAGAGGAACCTTGAAGAAAGACCACATTGTCTGACTCTCTTAAGGGGTCAGAAGATGACTTGGGAGCATTCACCGCCAGGTACAGGTAGCGGGATGGCAGGTTGAGAGCACATCACTGAGTGCAGGGCTTTTGAGATGGAGTTACCTAGTATTGTAAAAACTGGTAATGAAAACGCATAGGATTCCACTCGGGGACACCGAGAATTACTTGCCAGTTGTTGCTGGAATCGGGTCTGCTCCTACCTGACTCCCGAAGAGTAATCTTAGTTCTTCCTTTGCCTATCACTCACCACGTATCACTCAATAGCTCTTCTCCTGGGAGGTCAGCCTCACTTCCTTGCATTCCGTGGGCCGCGTGCCCTCTTCTGTCCCTGCACCTCGGTAGCAGAACCCAGTGAAAGTCAGCAACTCCAATCCATTTGGCGCTGGGACCGTGTGCCCATGGGTGGACACCTCCAGCATCGGCTTTCAGGCATCTCTTTTGCCTCCGCGAGACAGACACGCTCCACCTTCTGCACGTCTGCCTGAGGTCACGGTGGCATGTCCATCCTCAGACAGAAGGCACAGCACTGGCTGTGGTATTCGGAGACACAGCATCAATTTAGGGAGCTCCAATTGGAGAAGAAAGCTGCTAGGCACCAATCTCAGGGTTCCCTGATGAGCAGGTGAAGAAGAGGGACTTAGAGGATTTATTAGCCCCTAAGGAAAACCACAAGGGACCCAAACGATTTTAACTGAGGCTCTCTGAAGCTCATCTGCACCGAATGTCCCAGATGTCATTTGTACTAGTTGCCGAAATCTCCTGGCTGTGCTTTTCTCCTTTCCCACAGCCTCAGTGCAGATACATTCATAATATACACAAGGTTTCTTTCCATAGTGGTGTTCTTTTTGAGCTGCCCTTCTTTGCAAACCATTAACGTCCTCTTAAACATAGACATGTTCCTGTGCCAGGAGAGCTCTATCTGCATAAGTACTCTTCTGACCCTTCCTTTTACTGAAGCACTTCGGGAAAGAACATGTTCCTACCCGTAAGTGATCATGTGCTACATTTTCCCATCTAACTCTCCTGCAGGGTCATTACTCAGATCTGTTTAAATGAAGCCATTTCTGTAACTTCCGTCATTTCTCAGAACGACCAACTCTGGTGGCCATTTCTATTTCTTCCCATACTGAGCTCTGATCAAGGTGTGGCATATTTGAACATTTTTCTCTGGCTCCCTCTTTTCCTCTTCAACAGATTCTCTGTATGAGTGATATACATGGATGTACCTTGCAGTCTGAGAAGGAGAGGTGTTCGATCTTCTCTAAATGGTTGAAGGAATTCATCACGAAGCCATCTGGTCTTGGACTTTTGTTTGTGGAGAATGGTTGATTACTGAGTCCATTGCATGACCAGCAATTGATCTGTTCATATTTTCCATTTGCTTGCCAGTTCAGTCTCAGGAAAGTGTATACTTGTAGGAGTTTCTTCCTTTCTTCTAGGTTTTCCATTTCATTGGTGCATAATCGTGCATCACAATCTCTAACGATGCTTTGTGCTTTTGTGGCATTGGTTAGGACCTCTCCTTTTTCATTCCTGATTTTATCGATTTGGGTTCCATTCTTTTTTCTTGTGAGTGTGTCAATCAGTTTATAAATTTTGTTTATTTTTTCCAAAGAACAGCAGCTAGTTTCACTGATTTTTTTCTTGGTTTAGTCGTTTTGGAAGTCTCTATTTCATTTATTTCTGCCGTGATCTTTATTATTTCCTTCATTCTACTAACTTTGGGTTTTCTTTTTTTTATTTTACTATTTTCTAAGGTGGAAGATGAGGGTGTTTATCTGAGATTTGTCTTGTTTCCTGAAGAATGCTTGTGTTGCTATGAACTTCCTTCTTTGAATGCTCTGCTGTAACCCATAGATTTTGAATCATTGTGCTTTACTTTTCATTTGTCTCCACAATGAATGCGTCTACATTGGCCAAATCTCATGATCTTCGTAGCTCTGAACAGGTGAAATCCAAGGAACAAGGCTCCATCTGCTAAGCTGCCCATTCCACCATTTCCCTATATTCTGTAGTCATCAAGAATGACTCATCTTCCCTCACAGGTGGCTGCCGCCACTTCTCTTGCTTTGTAGCAACTCCTCCCCACAGACATATTCTGTAGTGTATACTGTAGAGTTTCAGCTCTTTCAAGACACAACTCATTTTAAGGATTTAAGAAAACATTCAGGATTAATGCAATCCTTGAAGAATTAATGACTATCAAGGAGAAGGGGGAGGGTTGGTTCAGGGTTGAGAAATGTTATGTTTCTCAATAAGACAGTTACACATTTAGTCTACCTTGTGAAAGGTATTTAATAAGTCATATCACATAGCATTTTTACATATGTTAGGATTCAACGAAAACATCTAAAAATGTAAGGTAAATAACTGCACAGAAACAAAGCCAAACAAGCAAACAAAAAAACATAAGGAAGCAAAAGAAATACAGAGGAGCTGCGGCAGATGAAAGAACTCTGAAGATCCGTCCCTGTTAAGTCACCGTGCGGTCCTGTGTTGGATGCTGGGCAACAACAAAGTGTCGCTAGAAGTAATCTTTGGACTCTTATCCAACTGTGACTTTGAACTGCCAATTAGCTTAGAGTATTACCTCAGGATTAACAGTTCTGATGTTACCATATGACCCAGCAATCCCACTCCTGGGCAAATATCCGACAAAACTTTCACTGAGAAACATACATGCACCCCTATGTTCATTACACCGTTATTCACGCAGCCAAGACACGGAAACAACCCTGAATGTCCATCCACAGATAAATGGATTAAGAAGATGTGGCATATCTACACAGTGCAGTACTGTGCAGGCATTAAAAAGAGCAAAATAATGCCACTTGCAGCAACAGGGATGGGACCAGAGACTCTCATCCTGAGTAAAGTACGTCCGAAAGAGAAAGCCAAATACCATATGTTGTCACTTCTATCTGGAATCTAATACATGGCACAAATGAACCTTCCCACAGAAAAGAAACACAGGCACTGGACGAACAGACTTGTGGGTGCCAAAGGGAGGCGGAAGCAGTGGGATGGACTCGGAGTCTGGGGTCAAGAGATGCAGACTCCTGCATTCACAGGGGATCAGCAATGAGACCCTGCTGTACAGTACAAGGAGTTACATCCAGTCACTTTTGGTGGAACACGATGGAGGACGATGTGAGAAAAAAAAATGTGTGTATATATGTACGACGGGGCCACGTTGCTGTGCAGGAGTAATTGACAGAACACTCTACATCGAGTATAGTGGACAAAATAAAAATCATTAAAATATACGAAACATTCTGAGGGTCTGGGGTATCGCAGAACATTTACACAAAAGAATATCACTTTCCTTCGTAAATACAGGTAGAATTACTTAGGAAGAAAGAAGCACCATGTCTTCAACTTAATCATAAATGATTTGGAGCAAAAAAAGCAAAAATCGATCTCTCTCTCTCTCTGATCATCTATCTCTCAAATGAAAATGGGGCAAAACAGAAGTAATTTGTGACTCTGGCCAAGTGCTACATAGGAATCTCCTGACCTATTCTTTCAGTAGTCTATGCAATGAATGTTATATCAACAGAAACCAATTTTGAGCACTGTTCTTGAAAATAACCTCAATTCAGAAAAGCTCACCATGAGTCACACACTTGAATGACCCAGAAATGTACTCATTTGCTTCTCATGATGGCCTGTACCAGTTCCTACTCAAGCAAAGTCCTAGGCATTGTCTCTCAAAAACAAAACAAAGGAAAGCAACAACTCCAGTTATGATCCCCCCTCTCTATTAGTTCTTACTCACTCCAATATTCAGTCTTACAGAAAGTCTCATGAGAAGGAAAATGTATTTTCATGTTTTACTGCTTGGTATTTCTTATGTATGTCCTACTTTTCAAAATTGCCAAATCTTAGCATTCTAAGTCTAAACACTAGTCTGGCATCTTCATGCATTATACATTGCTTGTTTTCAGGGTGCTTTAAATTACTTGACTGTCTATAGAAAATGGGCTTCTTGAGTATTCTGGACACCGTTCCTTCTACTCTGTATAAAAACATGGGTGATTTTTTGCTGGTCTAACTGCTGTCCAGCTTTTAGAACTTAGGTAGGTGTGTACGGGAATACAGGAACGTTGGCCATTGTCATTCTTTTCTCATACCCTGCTCCTAAAAGCTCCCACAACACCTGCAACACTACCCGTCACTTTCAATTTATGTAACTACTTCATCTCGGTAGATCACATCCAATTTATGTGTATGCTCCTGACCCACATGGTATCTGACACTTGGTGATAGCATGCAGGAGAGGAAGACATGCGAGAATAACTACACATCATTTTAAGCAATTCTGCAAACTTTTTCTAAAAGTAAAGGATACCTTATTGACAATGTTTCTTCGAGTTTTGTGGTACAGCAATGGGACCCAATCACACACATTTCCCTGTGCTGTACAGTAGGGTCCTGTCGCCCATCCATTCCAAATATAACAGTTTGCATCCCCCAAATCCCCCAAATGCCCACCCATCCCACTCCCTCCAACAGGCCTCCCACTGCCCCCCCCCCATTAACCCCAAGTCTGCTCTCCCTGGCCATGATCCGTTAATTCTCACAACAGAGTTATTTTTTAATTGAAAGGACATAGGAAGGCAACGATTATTTTGACATTTCAAACTCAAATACTCTGACCATAGACTGTACTTAATAGCCCCACAATAAATTTCGCAAGGCCTAATATTAAAAACCGTTTAGCCCAATTTAAAGTTCAAAAACACCAGTCATTACAATCATAAATTCATTGGAGAAGGCCTTTATACAGTATAGTATTCTAAGTGCTTTATAGAGAGTAAGATCATTTAATTAACAGAACAAATATATGAAGCGATTATCAGGGGTATTTTCTACATGGCAGACATGTGGAAACAAAAGCAGAGGAAATGCAAAAAAAAAAAAATGAAAAAAGAAAAAGAAGAAACCCCACAAATTGCATCATAGTTAGGGGCAGAATTCAGGTTGAAGGCTACAGTCCAATTCAAAAACTCATTTTTTAACCAACTGTGGCTGGACTTAACCCCAAAGGAAAGTTCAAATCCAACTTAAAATTAGAGGCTGAAGACTAGTAGGGGGTTACGTAAGTTATTTTTCCATTTGAGATTCATAAGGACACACTTATCACTTTCTCTACTTATAGTCAGGTAATCATGACATCTAAATGCTTCTTCTTCAAGAAGATCTTTATGAAATGAGTCTCCATTTAACCCTAGTCTAGCTGCTAAAGGATTCTTCTAGCCTTCCTCAACCCCCACACCATCAGAAATGTCACATTAAGAGCCTGGGCAGCAACTTTCATTCTTATCTTGGATAACGAAATACTGGAAACAGCAACTTCATTTCATTTATTGTATTTATTACACATCTTTCATTCTGCGCTCGATTCAAAGATCTCATGGACTTAGTTTCCTCTTAGGATCTCAACAAGACTCGGCCTCATCCCCTCATTGTGGTGCTACATGTCAGTGCTGGCTACTTTGTGCTGCAGGAACCAAGAGTCCCCGTGGTTCATGGATTAAAACATGAAACTCCTCCCTTTTCCGGAAACATTTGAGTGTGTGCCGAGGATCGAGGATGGGAGTCCCTCGATAGGTCTATCCTGATGGCTGTATTATACACAAAGAAGAGTGCTGCAGAGTTGAGAACCTGTGGTCCTCAACTAAGGATAGGTGGGCAGATAAGTGCTGCTACCATTTTATATCCAAGACCACAAGGAGAAACTATCCAAGTAACCATCAGTTATGGCTTCAAGACCTTTGGATGGAAAGTACTTGAAAAGCATGGAACACTGAGCGTCTCTCTTTGCAAACAGGCCTCACTCTTGAGTCAGTAGGATTCAGCCTCTCTCAGCCAGTGAGCACAGAATGTCTAGGAAACTGATTGGGTGATCTGGGCACTAGCTTAGCACTGATCATCCAAATAAGGTCAGCAGATGGCGAGTCATCATGTTGATAGGAAAGTTACACCAATATAAGTTAAAAAGGTTTCCAGAAAGTCCTTGCTGAATGCCAGCAAATCATGAGTATCTGGAAAACTCCCTTGAATGAAGTCAATGAGAAAGCACCTTCCTCCTCAAATACCTTTCAGTGGCATGGAGTCAGTATTGAATCCCTTTTAGAAAGGAATTTGTTTTCACCTCTTCTATTCTCCATCTGGATCCCTCATCGACCTCATTAATGTATCTCTTGAAGGATAAAGGGGCTCTCTATGGTAGCTGAGGGCAATCTGGACCCCTTCAATGCTGACTAGCCCTACGGTGTGACCAGTGGAGAAGACGGACGCCAAGGAGCCTTAAAATGTCAAGGTAAATAAGGTGACAGAATCCAGCGTTAGGTGCCTTCTAGGAAGCATGCAATTCTCCTATAAGAGACATTGACAGCTTAAATTTGCAGATATCTCCATGGACATAAGATATCACTGTAGTAGCATGAGTCTCTACCATGTAAAGGAAATGAGAATATTTAACTCAAAGTATGTATTAACTGGGGGCTCCAAGAGTGCCAGCCAGAGGAGAAACCGCACAGCTTTAAAGGGAGAGAGAACATCAGTGCTCTCCCTGAGGACTATGTACCAGAGGCAGCTCACCGCTGTCTCTTTCAGCGAGAGGAGTGAAATTCACTCCTCTGGGGCTGAAGATCTCGGGTCTGAGAGGTGCCTAGAAGGAGATATAAATAGACAGGTCCAGATTTCCTATTTGTGTTTAGGACATCTCCTTGCTTTTATTTTTTTCTTTACTTAAAACCAGTTACATATCTTCAGGATCCTAGAAAATACAGGTAAGTAAACCGAGTAGAAACACAGCAGGAAAAAAAAAGTCAGGACACTGCAGAGGTTGCTCAGTCTTCCTAGAACTTAAACATCTTGCATTTTTCTCAACCTTGACCTATGAGGTATTGCATATGGCTTTCGCTGGATGTGATCTGCAATTGCAGTTTGTGTTCTTTTTACTAAACAGGTCCTCTGCAAAGGGCATCTTTTTTTTTTTCCTTTTAGAATGTGTTTATGCAATTGTCTCTTTTTTTACATGAAGATCTGCATGTTGCCCTTCGATATTTAAACTTATAAACCAGTAGTTAAAAGCAAGGCTCAGTAGGAGTTCTCCTAGGGTGCAGTGGGTGAAGGATCTGCCGTTGTCACTGTGATGACTTGGCACAGGTTTGATCCTTGGCCAGGATCAACCTTCACATGCTGCAGGCATGGCACAACAATGCAAAATAAAATAAATAAAACAAAAGGCTCAGCAGTTGAGCAAGTTTAGTAATTAAAGATAATGTGTGTGTGTATATATACACGAATATACGCATGGTTTTTCCCTATGGAATTCACGGAATGTGTAAGATATGCCAGGTACTGGGCGAGACAGATTAAGAAGCTGAAACCCAGAGAGTTTAACTCCCTTTCGTATTTAGCAAAGATGGTACACCAGCGATGTGACAAGAAGAAATCTCCATTTCTAAGCCCAAATTCCATTACTCTGCTAAACTGCCTGCACATTTTAAAAGTAAAAGGAAGACAGAGTCGGGGTGAAAACTATTCATTGATATTACATGCATCATATAAGAAAGTGAGTCCTAACCTTTGTGGGTACCATAAACCGATTCATATCGGTTTAGTGGATCATGAGCCTGAAGTCCAGAGAATTAAACTTGTCCAAATAACAATTATTTTGATCTTAATGAAGGTATTTTCACAAGTGACCCACTTTCATCTCTTCTTGGGATAGAAATATATCTGAGTTATGTAACAGCCATCCTAAAATACTAACTTCAGAATTGAGTCACATTTTATATTGACGTTTGTTTACAGGTATTTTACAAATGAAAACTAAGCTCCAAATTAAGTCGTTTTTAATAGCCGTAGTCAGAATATGACTTAACCAGTATTTGAATCCAGTTCTAAGCAGTCCTTGGTCTTTGAATCACACTGTTTGTTATGCTGCCTGTGTGCATACATTCATGCTTTAGTCAGACGCGGCCATCAGTAACAACAGAGAAGGATGCTGCCCCGGGACCTACATATGAGTCACTACAGGCAACAAGGCTACAGTTAAAACCAAACCCAATAAAATGAAACAGATCCCTGGTGTCTCCAAAGGTCCCTGGAACAGGTGGAAGAAAATGGGCAACATTTGTTTTCTTTCCTTCCCGCCTTCACGTCTATGCTTCTTGCTATCATGTAGGCTCTTCTCTCCCCCAACCCTAATGTCCTTATGAAACCACTCACTCCAAGCCCCCTCCCCACAACTACACTTCACAAACATACACGGTTCTGTAATAGATCTGAGCCAGGCATGCTCCCAAATCAATCTTTTCTCGCGCTCTCTGAAACATAAAAACCTCATTTAAAGAAATTTTGAGGCATCATTTCAGCTGTATGTTAAACTGGTTTCAGTAATTAAAATAGATCCACAGACTTAAGCATCTCAGTTTTATTACAGTATTTGTAAAGAATCACAACAATTAGGGAAAGGCATAATGGACTGACTATTTGAGTATTATACGTTCTAAACGATAACTCAAAAAATGGAATCCAAACATTTCAATTACGTAAAATAAGAGGTCAGGATGTTGAATACTTCATAAAATAAAAGTAAAGGCAGTAAAACTATACTGTGCAATAATTAATATACTGAACTGCAGTAGAATCAAGGGATGAAGAAGTCATCATTTTTAAAGCCCACATACCATTTCGATTTATCTTAAATTTGTCTTAAATTCATTTATCTTAAATTTAAGCTTTTATATGAGAATAAGGAGGGAGGGAGGATGGGAGCCACTTGTCATCCACTATTTTTATGTCTAGGTCTACACCTATACTTCTATCTATGTGTTACGTACAAACACACACACACACACACACACACACACACACACCACCACCACCCAATGCTGTATCTCCTGCCCTGCTTTTTAATTTAACCCAGCATCTTCCTTGCTTCTATCCACATTTTTGGGGGGAACTAAAGAAAAACTGTGATCAATAAAGAACAAAAATAAACAAATCCAAAAAACCCCTCTTTTTTGAAGGACTATGGACTCTGGCTTTATAATGAGAAAACACTGTTATCGCTGTCATGGTGACATTTAGAAATACAAAGGATACAGTCTAATTTTCAATCAATGATGAAGTGGGATAGAATAGTTTTTCCATCACTACATGGTAGGCATATTCATTTAAGAAACCAACTCAATTTGGTTTTGCACATAGTTTAGGTTTTTGGTGTTCATTCTACAATTTTAAGGAATGTGTTGATAAGCAGGCAGCAATTGAATTGACATATGTATCCTCAACGCTAGCATACCGCTTAGCATCAATAGTTCATCAGTGCTGAAGAGGGCATTATGTGCTATATCGCTTGAAGTCAATTTGGTCAAACTCTAATTCCATCCCTCTTCCATAAGCAGTGTCATTTAACTCCAAATGTGTCTGCTTTACTCAGGGATGCGATCAATGAAAGATCCGATCATATGTTTTTGTACCTAGTTCAGTTTTATCGGTGGTATTGGTTAAAATCAGAGGTTTCAAATTCACCCAGACTGTGAACCCTGAGGGGCCTAGGGGAAGAGGAAGAAAGTCTGGGAATTGCTTTTTTTTCAACTCTAGGTATAATAATAGCAGCCGTGTCATGGATGATTGCAAAGGCCTTTTCAATAGGCTATTGCGAAGATTTAATAACTTAATATATGTAGGGTGCTCTGATGCATATGCAGGTTAACTTTTTTTTTTTTTTTCAAGAATCAAAATTTACTTTTTCTGTGGAGTGTAATTTCAGGTTAATCTATCTCGCAGTATTTTCACAGAGAACATAAGCGAAAGAGAAATCTGTCCAGACACCCTTCACCCTCAGGTGGTGCTTCTGGATCCTCCGTCAGCCCTGCCGTCTTTCTTTAAAGGGCCTGGGTCCGCAATAAGCCACCCCAGATGGCTCTTCCCTTTGGCAATCACACCCGCCCTCAGGATGTGTGGTACCTCCTGCTCGGAATCCCAGGACTGGCGGGTGTGCACACCTGGCTCTCCGTCCCCATCTGCTTTATGTACATCCTGGCTGTCGTAGGCAACCTCCTCTTGGTCTTCCTGGTCGTGACCGAGCGTCGGCTCCAGGAGCCCATGTACCTCTTCCTGTCCATGCTGGCCCTAGCGGATGTCCTGCTCTCCACAGCCACGGCCCCCAAGATGCTGGCCATCTTCTGGTTCCACTCCATGGGAATATCCTTTGGCAGCTGTGTAACCCAGATGTTTGTCATACATTTCCTCTTTGTGTTAGAGTCTGCTATTCTCCTGGCCATGGCATTCGACCGCTATGTGGCCATCTGTCACCCACTGAGATACACCACAATCTTAACCACCTCCGTCACTGGGAAGATTGGCACGGCAGCCGTGGTCAGGAGCGCCGTCATATGCTTCCCGTTCATCTTCCTGGTACATCGACTTGCATACTGCGGGAGAAACGTCATTGCCCATTCCTACTGTGAGCACATGGGCATCGCCAGATTGGCATGTGACAGCATCCGCGTCAACATCGTCTACGGCCTGACCGTGGCCCTGCTGTCCACAGGGCTGGATGTCGTGCTCATCGTGACGTCCTACACGATGATCCTTTGCGCCGTGTTTCGGATACCCTCCTGGCCTGCCCGGTTCAAAGCCCTGAACACATGTGGGTCCCACGTCTGTGGCATCCTTCTGTTCTACGCCCCAGCATTCTTCTCGTTCTTTGCCCATCACTTTGGGGGTGAAACCATCCCTCATCACATCCGCATCCTAGTAGCCACCCTCTACGTGGTGGTGCCCCCGATGCTCAACCCCGTGATTTATGGGGTGAGGACCAAACAGATGCAACAGCGAGTGGTTTGGGGTTTCTCCTCCGTTTCCACCGCCCGTTGTTAACATGAAGCATCATGCCAAAGACTGGCTGCTTCTGAATAAAACACACAATACACTGTTGAAAACTCTGCTCCCACGAGGAAGATGAACAAATAAAATCCACAAAGATTCTCAAACACACACAAAAGGGTAGAATCTGCCCGAAATGCCCAAGGCCAACGGAACGGAAAGATGTTGAGAAAGCATATTGGGAATTAATCACCTTCTCAGTTCCCCTAGAATCCGACCATCACGTCTTTAACGTATTCTAAGGGAAGTGTCGAGGTAACTCCGAGAAGAGAGAAACATATTTTAGGGTTTAACCCGGAAGGACGGTTCCTCCGCAGGCCATGCACGTGAGGGGGGTGTCCCTGCCTTCGAACTGACAGGGGAAATTCTGCTGAAATAACAGGAGTCTGACTGCAACCGTCAAATACTGCCACAACAACGTGAAGCCACCGTGTCACAGGAATGTCCTGTCTGCATCTGTGCCTTAGGTTAAAATAGGAGCTCTGACACCAGGTATCTTCTGAGTCACTGGGGTTGCACAAAGACTACAATATGAAATAGGCGCCTAGGAGATATCTATTGCGTTAATTGTCTACATAGTGGGGATTTTAAGTCCAAATCATCAATGGGGACCTCATGGAGGGACTAAGGATTGAACAGATACAGATCCAGGCCAAAAAAACCATCAAGGGCAATAAGGGATTCAATAGAATATTTACATATAATCTTGTATAAAAATGGCTCAACACACCAAATGGAACCATCTAGACGCTGTCTCCAGACGGCACCTCAATCCTTTCATTTCACAACATATGTTTTATAATCTCTCCTTTATGAAGGCATCGTCCTATGCCATGAGACTGGGCAATGTAAGCTTATTGACCCTTAAAGAAAGACAAACCAAAAAAATAACCAAACACCTTTGAGGCACCCTCTTGAACATTTGCAGCCTTTCTCCGTTAGCTTTGCTTTTCTCTCTGTTTCTCTACAACACACACATATGCCACTCAGTGTAAGAAATGAAAGGATGGCTCCTTGGCCCTTGGAGTCTTGGATAACTATTGTGGCTGAAATATATATATATATATATTCGCCTTAATTTCAGCAAGGACATATATTTTTTGAATTAAGGAAAAAACAACACCTCTGAGGTTAGAGACCTCAGTTTTCCTGTTACACACTCACGGCATGACACTGACCATGCCACACAAACACTGGCTCTCCACCGGTACGAAGGAACTATTTTAGGACCTTTCTCATTGATTTGATAACTAACTAAAGATGTCATCTGGTGTATTTAGCATTTAATGTTTTTGAAAAACGAAGACATTTTTATGAACAGAGACACTGAAGAACCCAGTCCACCAAACTGAATCCAGCCCTGCGGTCCTTAACCCACAGGACAATGATGTGACAGACCCTGGTGTCACAGAAGGCGCCGACAACAACTGCAGTAAATACGACAACTCCGATGCGGGGGCACCACTCTTCAAGGAATCAAGGGCAGTGAGAGAGTAAATGGATTCCAGCACGAGGACAGAATAGCTCATTAAGTGGCACGAGCCTTGAGGAAAAGGACTTCTTCCTGCTTGATTCCGGCAGTGGGGAAATAAGAAAATGACAAATGCACAGGGAGAACACATGGGGTGGGAGAGGAATGAGGAAAGCAAGGGAATCCATCGTCTTCATTGGAAGGACACTTCCAGGTTGAGGGTCTGGGTATTTGCAGATGTTGAAAGGGAGTTCAGACGTCCCCCTGCTGCTCAAGGCCACATCGCTGAATTGTTGAAAGGGACTATGTTCCCTGCACATAGCTCGTTGTTAGGGTCATAAGTCTCTTCAAGACGATCTAGAAAGTCAGTGTAATTCCCAGTTAAGAGACACATTCACACACATGTCGGACGTTTCCAAGGATCATCACGCGTGGTTAACTGCCCCTTGAAGAAGCCCGTCTCATCCTGCCTCCCCTGCCAGGCAGTTAAGCACATATGAAGGGAGGGAGCAGCTCTGCCCACAGCCCAGCGGACAGGAAGCAGTGACGGAGGGGGTGCCGGGACCGAGGGGCCTGTGCTCAGTCCCACCTGTGCCCGAGTGCCTGACACCTGGGACCAGCGCTCCTCAAGCTCAGGGCTGGGCTGGTCCTGGCTTGTACCCGTGTAGGAAAGCTGGTCACGAACACACCAGCCCTGTGTTTAGTGGCACCACGTTGGTAGCCTGAAATCGCTCCGAGTGGGTGTATTTAAACCAAAGAACTTGGCGACTGGTACAGATCAGGGCATTTTTATTCCGAAAGCTGACTGTTAAAACATTCACTCTCGGTCAGTGGGTGGTACTTTACAAAGAGCCCTAAACCTCACCCTCAATCACCATCTCCAAGCCAGAGCCAATCCTGAAGTCTACCTGTGGCCCTTACCTCAACACCCAAGGCTCTGCTACAGAGGAGGAGACGTTTCGTCTGAAAAAACCCTGTTGCCAGATAAAGAACCCTCGTCCTGACCACAGCCCCACCATCACACTCAGCTCGTGTATGGGACATTCTCAGCTTTGACCCCAGATTCCAGCGAGAGATACTGACCTTCCTGCAAAATACAGAGAAGCTTTCGCTATTGTTGATGGATAGCAAGTGCAGAAACAGTGAACTGGTAAGTGGAAAACAGAGAGAGGAAAATGTTAAAAACTGGAAGAAACGGAGTTCCCATCATGGCGCAGTGGTTAACAAATCCAACAAGGAACCATGAGGTTGTGGGTTCAATCCCTGGCCTCGCTCAGTGGATTAAGGATCCAGCATTGCCATAAGCTGTGGTGTAGGTCGCAGCCATGGCTCGGATCTAGCATTGCTGTGGCTTTGGAGTAGGCCGGTGGCTACAGCTCCAATGAGACCCCTAGCCTGGGAACCTCCATATGCCATGCGAGGACCCAAGAAATGGCACAGAGGTAAAAAAAAAAAAAAAGAAAAAAAAGCAACTGGGAGAAACTGTTTTTGTTTCTAACATTAAATTGTTTTCATTTCACGTGTTGAATATTTACTGTGTTTCGAATGTAATACTAAATAATTTACAGACATTACCCTGGATCATCATTATTGTGTTTATATCCCATGCCTGGATCTCAGCAAACTTAGGTAACTTCCCCAACACCACAAGTCCATTAGGTGTTAGAACCATGCATTATCTTTATTCCTGTATTCTCTTAATTTTGCCACTCGTTCACTCTGGTGCAAAGCACAGAATCCTTCAGACCTCAATGTCCACCTGAAGCTGTCATCTTGATGCTTATTGTCATTGCTTCCCACTGCCATCAATAACCCAGATCGATACGTATATTAACGCACAGGTTTCTATTAAACAGACGTGTTGGAGTTCCCTCTGTGGCGCAATGGGATCGGCAGAGTCTTGGGCGTGTAGGGTCACAGCTTCCATCTTTGCCCCCGCACCTTTAGTTGAGGATCTGGGACTGCAGCAGCTGCAGCTTAGATCGTGACTGTGTCTCCGATCTGGTCCCTGTCCCAGGAACTCCCTAGACCACAGGGCGGCCAAACCCTCAAAACAAAAAACAAAACCCAGTAGTGTTTGGCATGTAGCTCAGGTACATGTATTCACACATATAATCAGTTTTCTCTTCCATACCTGGGGTTTACAACCACCTTCTTTCAGAAAGAAGTTCTCCTTCTCTTTTGTAAGAAATGTCTTAAATGATTATCTGGAGCTCAGGATCTGAGGTCTAACAACTGAGTCGAAATCTATATTTTCCAGCCCCCAAGCACTTCCCACGATCTTCGGATAAGGTCTCTCCATGACTTTTTCAATGGTTCCCTTGAGTTCACGCCTGCAACCTTCACTCCTGTGGGCATCCCTGGGCTGGAAGCCGGGCAGATCTGGATGTCAACCCCCTTCTGTGTGACACACGTCACTATCTTCCTAGGCAACGGCATCCTTCTTCATCTCATCCGGTTTGACCCTGCTTTGCGCCAGCCCGTGCACTGCTCTCTGGCCATGATGGCCTCTGTGGAACTCGGTGGCTCTGCTTCCACCACGCCCACCGTGGTGGGCACCTTCCTCCTTGGCATCAGTGACATCAGTTTGGTGGCTGTCTGCTCCAGATGTTTTCCATGCGTTCTTTCACCCTCATGGAGGCAGGTGTGCTTCCGGCCATGTCGGTAGACCGCCTTGTGGCCACACGCCGCCCACTGCGATACACCACCGTTCTGACAATTTCTCGCATCAGCGGGATGGGTGTCACCATTGCCTTATGGCACGTGACACTCAAGGTCCCACTGCTTCTTCTCATGAAGCGTCTGCCCTTCTGTGGTCACAACGTCCCCACACACTCTTACTGCCTCCACTCAGATCTGATCAGATTGCCCTGTGGAGACACCCGCCCCAACAGGACCCTGGGTCTGTCTGTCATTTCCTTCACATTCGGGCTGGACTCACTGTTCATTGCGATTTCCCACGTGCTGGCTCTTCACACAGTTCTGGGGGTGGCCTCTGGGGCAGGGCGGTGGGGGGCTCTCAGCACGTGTGTGTCCCTCGTCTCTGCTGGGCTGGTGGATCGTGTGCCCAAGGTCAGCCTCTCCTTGTTGCATCGTTTTGGGCAACATTTACCTCTGCCCCTCCAGACGGCCATGGCCAGCGTTTACTTTTTCTTCCCCCCTGGGGTCAACCCCATTGTCTACAGCATCAAAACCAAGGAAATTGGCCACAGCATTGCTCGTACACTGTCTAGAAAGACGGGTGCGGTATCTCGGAGGACTCCCTGAGAGCAAGGGACTTGGATCGAACTTTACTGCCTGGATATCAGCCTTGCAAAGGGGGAGATCCCACAGGCTCTTACTACTTGTGAGTGAACATTCAACTTTAGTAGTTTTGCCTCTAAGCCTCTAGATAATGACGATAAAAAGAGCAGCAACGACAGTAACAACTGGGCTGCAGAGTGGGTGGAATTATAGAAGATACAGAATGGCATAATGTTGACACAAAATGAAAGAATGATAACGGCTGAAGCTGCTTGATAGGTAGATGGACGTTCACTCCGATAATCTGTTTACTTCGTATGTATGAGGTTTTTGTACTGATTTTTAAAACGGACACTAATGGGAGAGTCAGATCAAGATGGGGGAGTGGAGCAAATGAAGCTCACCTCTCCCCACAAACAAGCCGAAAACGCATCTACATGCGGAGGAGAAATTCTCCCCGAAAACGACCTGGAGAAAGACTCTTGTCCAACTGAGGCTGTAAGGAAGATCCATGTGGAAACAGGGCGGAAGGGAGGAGAGAGGATCAGATCAGGATCCGTGTCCTTTAAGGAGACGCCGGAGGGGAGGAGGGTCCCAGGGCAGAGGTTCTTCCTGGGGAGTGAACGGCCCAGCCACTGGTGGGGCAAAGCCACCCTGAGGCCCAGCACCAGGAAGAAAGGCAAAGCCCTGTGGCCGCTTGGAGAGGTGGTGGGACTGCATGTAGGGCACTGCAGCCCTCCCAGCACCGGGAAGAAAGGCAAGGCCCTGTGGCTGCTTGGAGGGCTGCTGGGTCCACCTGGACGACTGTGTGAAGCTTGGACTCGGCTCCTGAGAGCACATGCCATTTTTCACCCATGAAACAGGGCAGAGAGGGGGTGGATTGGGTGACCGGAGTCCTTTAGTAGTAGACCTACTTCTGCTCAAGGGAAGGAATGCAGAGGAGAAGCAACTCATGTAATCCCTGTATAGGGCCCATGGGGCTTAGCCTTTTTTCCCCAGCTGATTTTGACATTCCACAAACTACTGTGAATATCTTCATAAATCATTCAGTCTTCAAGGATAACCAGTCAGTTAAGAGAGGTCCCTGTCTTAGAATAAATGAGGGTACAAGGTAAAAGCAGCATCATTTACACATGCACATGTGCGGTTTTTATCTACTTTACTCGATACACTGAGTTTTTTCCATTTTTCACATATCATAGATTAAGAGCGCTCAATTCAGTGAAATTATGAAAATGGAGTAGGCTATTTTTAATAGCTTAGTCCTTAACCCTTCCACACAGTTCAAAAGCCATTTCATAACAGTACTATCTGTAATCTCCATGGAAATACTATAAACTGGATAGCATTATTAATCTCATTATACAAATTAAGAAACTAAAAGAATTTATGTAAATTTATCAAAGCCAGACAATGAAAAAGTCTCCTTGCAAAAACCAAGTCTGCTAGTTTATGTTGAAAAGCTGAATCAGATTTAAGTTCAAATCCTGACTATCCCACTATTTTATTTTAATTTATTTATTTTATTTTATTTTTTTTTTGTCTTTTGTCCTTTCAGGGCTGCACCCACAGCACATGGAGGTTCCCAGGCTAGGGGTCGAATCGGAGCTGTAGCTGCTGGCCTACACCACAGCCACAGCAACACGGGATCCGAGCTGCGCTAGTGACCTACACCACAGCTCAGGGCAACGCCAGATCCTCAACCCACTAAGCAAGGCCAGGGATCAAACCCGCAACCTCATGGTTCCTAGTCAGATTCATTTCCACTGTGCCACGATGGGAACTCCCTGGCTATCTCACTATTAATATCTATGGAATGTTGCCAATGACTTGATCTGTTTGAATTTAACTCTTCTCATTGGTAAATAGAAGATAAAATAGAGTTTACCCTCGAGAGCTTAAAAATAAATAAAATGATCACGTAACGCAATTAGCAGAGTTTCTGGTAGAGTCTGTTCAAAAAGCATTTAAGTTTTATTACAGGCATTTTCTTCCCTAACAAATCTGATAAAGTCTGTGAATCACACAAAGTTCCCAATGTCTTTATGTTCTGATTTTTTTAGGTTAATAGCATCAAAATTAAAGTCATAAATCTGACAAAATCTCTATATGACGTGACTTAGATGAAGACAACTTAACCTACGGGACAAATACATGAAGTCATTATCAGTACTCTTAGGTGGTACAGATACGCAAATGGAAGCCTGTAGAGTACAATCATCACACCCTAAATCGAAGAGTTAGTAAGTGGCAGAATCCAGATCTGAAACTGGATGATTCAAAACTCATCCTTTAACCAATCACATGATAGGGAATGCTATAAATTAAATTCAAATCCGCTTTTAAAATTGGAATACGAATGATAGCAGGTGATTTTTACATGAACCACTTTCTCCTTTGAGATTCATCAGGACAGTATTTATTCACCTCTGTTCCCTCTAATTTTAATCATGTAATGATATCTAAATATTTCTCTCTTTTTGGATAAAGTCCAATTTACCAAATTTTTCTTCATAGATTGTGCTTTTTTTTTTGTCTTTTTTGCTATTTCTTTGGGCCGCTCCCTCGGCATATGGAGGTTCCCAGGCTAGGGGTCGAATCGGAGCTGTAGCCACCGGCCCACGCCAGAGCCACAGCAACGCGGGATCCGAGCCGCGTCTGCAACCTACACCACAGCTCACGGCAACGCCGGATCGTTAACCCACTGAGCAAGGGCAGGGACCGAACCCACAACCTCATGGTTCCTAGTCGGATTCGTTAACCACCGCACCACGACGGGAACTCCGATATCCAAATATTTCTTTAAGAGGATCTTTATAAAACGCGTCTCTATTTAACACCAGTCTTTCTGATCAGAAAATAAGTCTCACAGGAGCGCCCATCGTGGCTTAGCACAAACGAATCTGACTAGTATCCATGAGGTCACAGGTTCCATCCCTGGCCTCGCGCAGTGGGTTAAGGATCCAGCATTGCTGTGAGCTGTGGTGTAGCTCACAGATGCAGCTGGGATCTGGCATTGCTGTAACTGTGGTGTAGACCAGTGGCTACAGCTCCGATTTGACCCCTGCCCTGGGAACCACCCTATGCTGTGGGTGTGGCCCTAAAAAAAAAAAAAAAAAAAACGAATAAATTCTACTCTGCTGAAGACCAAGGTTGCTAGAATGGTACATGCTTCATTATGAATGTATGTCTGTAAAACAAATTAGAATTGATGATCCTTTGAAAATATTCAGTAGCCTAACCACACCCCTCCCCAGCCCACTCCAAGCAGATCAACTTACCAGCACATTTATATAGTTTGAGATTGAAAAGGACCCAGGATAAAATTTGGGAAAGCACAAAAAGGGTGAGGGGCGAAATAAGTGGAGGAGGTCAAGCGATGACAGTTACCAGTTACAAAATTAAAAAATAATCACAAGGATGTGATGTGCAATATTGGAAATACGGGAAATATTTCAGAGTAACACTGTATATGTGTACTCTACAAAGTACAAATCACTATGCAGTACACCTGAAACGAATGTCACATTCAAGTTAACTACACTTCAAAAGAGTCAGTCGAAGAGAAGAGGAGAGAACCAAAGTGCCAATTTGTTTGGAATTGTTTGTTGGTGAGATAAACATAAACTGAACGTTAGCTCAGATGCCAGTCTGACCTCTGAATCAATTCCATTCAACCTGAATCAGAATCATTGGTTCACTCTCCTTCTCAGAAAGAGCATTGCCTTTTGAGCCCTATCATTTATTCTCCCTAAAATCCCCTGTGGAAGTCCTTTTCGGACAGCTGAAAATGTTCTTCCTAAATCCGCCAATGTCTCACCATACACCAAGTTCTCTCTTCAGGTTAGCTACATATAAGAAAGTCTAGGGGAGTTCCCATCGTGGCGCAGTGGTTCACGAATCCGACTAGGAACCATGAGGTTGCGGGTTCGGTCCCTGCCCTTGCTCAGTGGGTTAACGATCTGGCGTTGCCGTGGGCTGTGGTGTAGGTTGCAGACGCGGCTCGGATCTCGTGTTGCTGTGGCTCTGGCGTAGGCCGGTGGCTACAGCTCCGATTTGACCCCTAGCCTGGGAACCTCCATATGCCGAGGGAGTGGCCCAAGAAATAGCAAAAAGACAAAAAAAAAAAAAGAAAGTCTAGGAACCAGGTGAAACACGACGAGAAGAAAGGTCCCATGTACGTAAATATTTCTGAGACATTACCATTTGTTCTCAGAATGAAAGATTACTAATTTATCTTCCCACATTTCTAGAAATGGGAAGGAATGTATCCTATCTTCTTTTGCCTTTAAATTAAGAGCACATAGCATGGTTCTCTCACATGTATGAGGCATAGAACAACTGCTTTCTGATGGAAGGAAGAAGAAAAGAGGGAGAAGGCACAATGGAAGGGATGGAGAAAAATTTAGTCAAATGCGCAACACCTTTCTCAGAGCTCAGTGTGGTAGGATTTAGAAATGTCTATCACAGCTAGTCATCCAGAGACTATTACTAAATTTACAAAAACAGCCTTAATAAAACAAACATAGGAGCAATGAGACCGCAGGAGAATGAGAAGTAAAAGTGTGACAAAAGACAAATTACGGCTACGGATTTTTCTTTCCACAAGCACCTCACTGAAAGGAAGGGTCATAGGTCTATCTAATTAAATAGAATTCATAGGCATAGGAACATGTCTACAACTAAGTGGACTTGAGATGATTTTGCAAATGAGAACAGCAGAAAGCAACTCAGGTAACAAAAAGAAAACGTGTACATTTTCCTGTATTAGTCTGCGGGGGAAGAGAAGAGGAGAGCAAAGAGCTGTCTGCAAGTTACAGAAATGACTTCAGAGTTGCTCCGTGAGGATGGACTCAGGAGGGCTTATGACTACGCGCTGGGTCCCTTGTGGTTTAATAATCCCTCCGTGTTCACAACTCCTCCTCCCCATTCATTCTTGAGGGGATATTAAAACTGGTGGCTTGCTGTTCTCCTCCCTAATTGGAACTCAAAAGACTGAAGCTGTGCCCAGAATAAGTCCGACCTTGCAAAGAGTTTGGTTGGAGGAGGTCCATGCAAAAGCAACCTCGGACAGCCCTACAGAAGAAGGATCGCGTTTGTGTTGCCGAGAAAAGGGGTATCGGAAGAGATATTCTAGAGATTGTTACGTATTCCCGATGGACCCAGCACCAAATATAATAGAGCTCATGGATTGACTGGATGCTGCTGCAGAGGATGCAAATAGAAGGACGAGGCCCTGCAGGACACACGGTGCAAAGGAGGGAGACCGGGGTCTCAGGAGGAGAGAAGCGTCGATGGCTGATGTGTGATCGGTGCAGCATGTGAAGAACTGACATTACCTGCCAGGTATTTGGTGAGCACAGCAAAGGCTCCCACAGCAACTGACAAGTAAGTCCCACTCTTCCCAAGTTTACCTCCATAATTTTTTTCGCCATCAGCTTTTCCAGTAATGCTCCGTCCACCCGCCCCCCACCATCCCCCTCTCTGTAACTGTCAGGTAGTGCTCACCTGTCAGCGCCTTCCTGTTGAATACGTCAGACACTGTGATTATTCTGAAAGGATTCCTATTCTCACTTTCTTCTTCTTTTTGATGAAGGAAAATTTACCCCATTAGAAAGAATCAGTGATTTATGGACTGGGGGAGTACTGAACTAAGGGGAGCAGACATACCAAAATCAAATAGCTAATTCACTAAGTCTATCAAAAACGATATGTCAGCTGGTGAGGATTCCTGTCGTAAAGTGGCCTGACTTCATTATTTCACTTGGTGTTTAACAGCATAAATCACAGCTGTCCTTGCATTCCTGGCATGTTTGTTGACATCCTGTATACAGTTAGTTGATAATTTATGAGCTTGCTAAGAAGAAGTAACTGGTTGTATATTTGAGTTTTTTAAAGGACCTTTTCCTTCACTGTTTACTTTCTAATTAATCTCTTTTTCTCGAGCTCAAAAACTGACTCACGTCTTCCAGATTATCTAAACTCATTAAGAATGAATGAGCCTCGGAAAAAAATAAAACTTATTTAAAAAATTAAAATCATTTAGAAAAAGAATTAGGAATTCCCGTCGTGGCACAGCGGAAATGAATCCAACTAGGAACCATGAGGTTGGGGGTTCGATCCCTGGCCTCGCTCAGTGGGTTAAGGATCCTGCATTGCCGTGAGCTGTGGTGCAGGTTGCAGATGCGGCTCGGATCTGGGGTTGCTGTGGCTGTGGCTGTGGCTGGTGGCTACAGCTCCAGCTCTGCCCCTAGCCTGGGAACCTCCATATGCCGTGGGAGCGGCCCTAAAAGGAGAAAAGACAAAGAAAGAAAAAAAAAAGAATTAGTGAGTCTCATTTGGACAAATCTCATGCTCATGAACTACTTAAACCCAGGAAACCAGTCTCAGTTTGGCTGAGTGACCCATCTGCCCACATCCTGTCATCATCAGTGTGTTTTCTTGACCCTATTATTGCTGCTACTGGCTTTTCCAAATCTTAGAGATTTCTTCCCTCTAGGTATTCTGTAATGTGCATTACAGAATTTCAACTATTTTGAGCACACAACGAACTTTAAGGATTTCAGCTGAGGAGTTATGAGCAAGAATTAGTACAGTTTTATGAGCAATTAAAAAAAAAAGGAGTAAGGAACTTTGACCCAGGCTTTTGCCAAAATACATGGATTTGAATGATCTTTTTTGGAGCTCTTACTTTACATTCTATTGAAAGGCATCTAGTCTTACACAGAAGAGCTTAGATAGATGATAGGTAGATAGATGGATGGATGGATGGATGGATAGATAGATAGATAGATAGGTAGGTAGGTAGGTAAGTAGGTAGATAATGCTCTTGGGTGTGAACTGTTTTACCTCTATTTTCTTTCATAGGGAATCTTTGACACTAATATACCCACCAGAGTCTGAGAATCTGCTGGTCCAAACCAATCATTCCTGACCTAAAGAAAATTGACAATAATTAAGTACTTGAGCAGTAGCTAGAATGGACAATATGGATGGATTCATTAAACTTTAATGAGATCCTGCTGTGTAGCGCTGGGAACTATGTCTGGTCACTTATGATGGAGCATGATAATGTGAGGAAAAAAATGTATACATGATGTGTAACTGGGTCACCATGCTGTACAGTAGGAAGAAAACTGTATTGGGGAAATAACAATAAAAAAAATTTAAATAACTTTAATTAAAACACAATTTCCAAGCAAAATAAACAAATCTAATTTTTTTCTTTCTTTTTTTTTTTGTCCACAGGTCTGGAAAGGAAATAACAGATAGGTCAGCAGTTTATTCCATTATGCAGGTGATTTTGCTGGTTCTAATGCAGTCAGTCAACTGGCCATGAACATAATACCTCATTGGGGTAGACGGCTCGTGGATGCCCCTTCCCAAAAGTGATGTGCCTCTATCAATCTGTCTTTCCAATAATCTGAATGAGATGGGTGGTATGATCTTAGAGTTCAGCAAAAAATCAGACAATATGATGACGTTGCATAAAAGCAGGAAGTAGAAGATCAGTAGCACTGAGTCATTTCCTTCCTTTGCATCAGGAGGTCCAAGGACACTATGTCCATGTCCAACGTCACGATCCTCACGCCCTCTGTGTTGACACTGATAGGGATCCCAGGCCTGGAGTCCGTGCAGAGCTGGATCGGGATTCCATTCTGTGCCATGTATCTCACTGCTGTGCTGGGAAATTCCTGGCTTCTGAGCATCATCAGGTCAGAACGCAGCCTCCGTGAGCCCATGTACATGTTCCTGGGCATGCTGGCAGTCACGGACATCGCACTTAGTACCAGCGTTGTGCCCAAGATGCTTGGGATCTTCTGGTTTCATGTCTCAGAGATTTATTTTGATGCCTGCTTGCTTCAGATGTGGCTCATCCACACATTTCAGTGTACCGAGTCAGGCATCCTGCTGGCCATGGCCCTGGACCGCTATGTGGCCATCTGTTCCCCCCTGAGACATGCTGCCATCTTTACCCAGCAGCTAGTCACTCAGATTGGGGCTGCGGTAACACTCAGGGCTGCCATCCTTGTAGCCCCCTGCCTCGTCCTGATAAAGTGTCGACTGCACCTTTATCATACCACTGTCATCTCCCACTCCTACTGTGAGCACATGGCCATTGTGAAGCTGGCTGCAGGAAACGTCCGAGTCAACAAAATCTATGGTCTGTTTGTGGCCTTCACTGTTGCAGTGTGTGACCTCACCGTCATCACTCTGTCCTATGTCCAAATATTCGTGGCAGTGTTCCGTCTGCCCCAGAAGGAGGCCAGGCTGAAAGCGGTCCACACTTGCGTCCCTCACATCTGCGTCTTCCTGCAGCTCTACCTCCTCGCTTTCTTCTCCTTCTTCACACACAGGTTTGGGGGGCGCATCCCCCCTTACATCCACATCCTCGTCTCCAGCATCTACTTGGTGGTCCCTCCGTGCCTCAATCCGCTTGTCTATGGGGCAAAGACCAAGCAGATCCGCATCCAAATGACAAAAATGTTCCGTTCGTGAAAGTACCCAGGATTCATCCTTTCATGATTTTCTTGGTGGGCAATGTCATAATCCTTCACAATGTATAAAATGAACAATCTATGTTACTTGAGATGTTTGAGTTTTCCATTTAATTTTTTTTTTTAATTTACCGGAATGTTAGCATCTTACAGATCCTCTTAGCCCATGACAACGGTCTCTCAATAGGATGGTGGATTCTATCTGGGTAACGAGAGCAAGACATAAAAGAGAAAAATAGCAAATGTATGTCCTTTCCCTGCTCTTTCATTTTTAGTTCCTGGCTGAATGTCTCCTTGTAAGCATCTGACTCTAGAAGATTCACACATGACAGATCCCTCACTGAACTGAGATACAGCTAAGGCGTGTTTTGCAGTGTCCAGGTCCTCAGGGAAATCCAGTTCCTAATGCTATTTCTTGGTCACCCGTGTTGTCTTCAAAATAAAAAATAGAGGGAGGTCCTGTTGTGGCTGAGTGCTTAGGTACCCGGCTAGCATCCATGAGGATGCGGGTTCAGTCTCTAGCTTCACTCCGTGGGTTAAGGGTCCAGCCTTGCTGTGAGCTGTGGTATAGGACACAGGCACAGATCCTCATGGCTCGGGCTGGGGCTGGGGCTGGGGCTGGCAGCCACAGCTCTGATTTGACCCCTAACCTGGAACGTCCATGAGCCCCAGGTGCAGCCTAAAACAAAAAGAAAAAAGGAAGGATGGTATTTTATCTATGTTGTTATCAAAACTAAACATTTTATGTTCCTAATGAGATAATACAGTCCAGAAATTTCAGTGAATGTGCAAGTTCCTTCAGGGAATGACAGGCACAGAAAGCATAAGAACGCACGTGTTCCATTTTACACATCAGTACTTTCTCTGCTACCTCCACCACTTTTCCAATTACTTCCTCAAGCGTTATCAAAATCCTAGAATCTTATCCATAGCATGCTGGAGAAGAGCAGCATAATGGTGAGTCTGACATAGCAGTTCATAGATACATTTGAGTGCTGAAAGGAAAAAATCTGCAACCTAGAATACTGTTCCAGCAAGAATACCATTTAAAATAGAAGAAATAAAGAATTTTACCAACAGACAAACCAAAAAGTACAACAATACTAAACCCTTTCTAAAAGAAATACTGAAAGGGCTTTTGTAAATAAAAAAGAGGAAGAAATAGGTGGAGGAAATCACAACTGGAAAGCAATCACTTAAATAAGCCAGCATTAGATCTAAGAGTGGAAAAAAAAAAAAGACTACTGTACTAGCAATGATAACACAAGGAATAGCAAAAGGACAAACATGAAGATTTAAAAAAGGACTTCAAAATCATAGAATGTGGAGAACGAAAATAAGAAAATCTAGACTTTTTTTTTTTTTTTTTTACAATGTGTTGAATATATGACTATCAGGCTAAAGGAAGCAGATATAGGAAGGGGTTAACATACTTCAAAAACAGGGCAACCACAAATCAAAACCAAACATTACATTAACCAACTAAAAATACACAGCATAAATTAAATGGAAATCATCCAACCAAAAAAAGAACAAAGGGAGATATAGAATCAACTGGAAAACAAGATTAAAAATGGCAGTAAATACCTATTTATCAATAATTACCTTAAATGTCAACGGACTGAGTGCTCCAATCAAAAGACCCAGAGTGGTAGATTGGGTTAAAAAAAGCAAGAGCCTACAATCTGCTGTCTACAAGAGACTCACTTTAGGGCAAAGGACACATAGAGATTGAAAGTGAGGGGATGGGAAAAATATATCATCCAATGGACAAGTCAGGAAAGCAGGAGTTGCAGTATTCATATCAGACAAAACAGACGTTAAAATGAAGGCCAATGAAAAAGACAAAGAAGGACACCATTTAATGGCAAAGCATACATTCAAGAAGAGGATATTACAATATTTAACATCTATGCCCCTAATATAGGAGCACCCACAACCCATAACAAATACTAACAGGTATAAAAGGAGAAATGGATGGGATACAATCATAATAGGAGACTTTAACACCCCACTCACATCAAAGGACAGACCCTCTGGACAGAAAATCATAAGGCAAAAGAGATCCTAAATGATACAATGAAAAGTTAGACTTCATGGACATTTTCAGGACATTACATCCAAAAAATCAGAACATACATTCTTTTCAAGTGCACGTGGAACATTTTCAAGTATCGACCACATACTAGGGCACAAAGGAACCTCAACAAATTTAAGAGTATAGAAATAGATCAACTGAACAGACCAACACTAAAATGAAATGGAGTATTTCATAAAAACATTCCCTATAAATAAAGTCCAGGACCAGATGGCTTCACAGGTGAATTCTACCAAACATTCAAAGAGGAAATTATACCCATCCTCCTTAAATTTTTCCAAAAGACCAAAAAAAAGGAACACTCCCAAAGACATTCTATGATGGCACCATCGCTCTAATACCAAAACCAGACAAAGATACCATCAAAAAGAAATCTATAGGTTGATACCTTTGATGACTATAGAGGCAAAGATTCTCAACAAAATTTTAGCCAACTGAATCCAATGACATATAAAAAGATCATACATCACGACCAGTGGGATTCATCCCAGGTTCACAAGGATGGTTCAACGTATGCAAATCAATGTCATACATCACATTAACAAAAGGAAAGTCAAAAACCTATGATCACCCAACTGAGGTAGAGAAGGCATTTGATAAAGTCCAACATCCATTCAGGATAAAACTCTTACCAAGTAGGAATAGAGGGAACATACCTTAACATCATAAAAGCCATTTATGACAAACCCACAGCAATGTAATACTCAATGGAACAAGCTGAAAGCCTTCCCACTAAAACCTGAATAAGACAGATGCCCACTCTCACCACTGTTTTCAACATAGTATTGAGAGTCCTAGCCACAGCAATCAAGAAAATAAAGGCATCCAAATAGGAAGAGAAGGGGTAAAATGGTCACTGTATGCAGATGACATGATACTATATATAGAAAACCCTAAGGACTCAACCCCAAAACTACTTGACCTGACACACAATTCAGCAAAGTAGCAGGATATAAGATAAGATTCACATTCAGACATCAGTTGCATGTCTGTATACTAACAGTGAAATATTAGAAAAGGAATACAAAACTACAATACCTTTTAAAATTGCACCCCAAGAGAGGGAGGACAACATGGCAGAGGAGTAGGGGGACACGCTCGCCCTCTCCCACAAACACAACAAAAAAAGCACATCTACAGAATAAATGACTCACACAGAACAGCAACCAATCGCTGGCAGAGAAACCTAAACTCCAATAACGGCAAGAAGTTTGTGACGTTACTGGGCAGAACGGGAGAAAAGAGGAGAGTGAGAGAAGGTGAATCCGAGTGGGACGGGCGCTCCCGAAAGGGAACTGAGGAGGAGAAAGGGATCCTGCACCCTGGAAAGTCACCTACTCGGGGGGGAAAGATCAAACGAACCGGAGGAATCTCCAGATGCAGAGAAGAGTGTAGCAGGAAGTTGGAGTACTGAAAAGCCGATCAAGAACCAAATGGACCATCTGAACTACTGGCACAGTCACCGAAAATTGAGATGCCTGGGTGGGGGCTGGGCACCAAGACCTCGCCTCCGAAGGTTAGTCCCAAGAACGGGCGGGGGGGGGGGGGGCGGGGCAGAGCGGAAACTACTTGGGAGGCCTAGAAACCAGTCTGTCAAGTTTGACAGGGCAGAGACTGCCTGGGAGACTAGAAAACAAAGCTGTCTCAGCCGAAGGGAGCAATACTCTAGGGGCGGGGAAGTGGAAAGCCGCATCAGAGGGAACCTGGGAGAAGAGCCTGGTCTGCGCCCGTGCTGGGGAGGGGAGAGAAGAAGGGGTCGGTCCCCATAGAATACTCCCCACACCACAGCAAGCCTACAGGCCCGCTAGCTAGCAGAAAGCTGTGCTTCCCAGTGCATTCCCTCCTCCCACCCCCCGCCACCCCTCACTCTCACCAGACCTGGGCCTGCCTGCCATCCGGGAGGGCTGGCCTCAACAATTGCCTGAAGCCTACCACCGCAGGGGCTGTCCCTGCACAGGCCTGCTTGCCCTTTGGAGGGGCTGCACCCCCACGGAGCAGCACCAAACACCACCAGCCCCCGAGAAAAGGCCTGCAGCCCAGAAAAGCTAGAACAAGCCTAGCCAGGCCGTAAATATATCTGCCTAATTCTCAGACGGTTTTTCTGAGTCGGGCTGCCCCGGGGAGGAGCCTCTTGGGTTTTCAGTGGCCCTGCTACCCGCCCAAGCCCCCATGGGGTGCCGAGCCCTAGTGGATCAGCTGCATAGGACTCCCAGCTCCAGGCAGGACCCCCTGCAGCCCAGAAAAGCTGCAACAAGCCTGGCCAGGCCGTGAAAAGGTCTCAGACAGTCTTTCTGAGTCGGGCTCCCTGGGGAAGGAGCCTCTTGGGTTTTCAGAGGCCCTGCTAGCCACCCAAGCCCCCAGGGGGTGCCCCACTCCCGCAGAATAGCTGCTCAGCAGCACTAGCCCCCTGGAGGAGCCCCTGCAGCCCAGAAAAGCTGCAACACTTGGCCAGACTGGAAAAGATCCGCCTACATTCTCAGGCCATCCTTCTGATTTGGGCTGCCCTAGGGAAGAGCCTCTTAGGTTCCAGTGACCCAGATAGCTGCCCCAGCCCCCAGGGGGTGCTGCACTCCTGAGGAACAGCTGCCCAACACCGCCAACCCCCTGCAAGAACCCCACAGCCTAAAAACACCAGACCAAGCTCTGCATGACCAACTGAAATCTGCTACCATCGTGGTGTGGACCTCCCGTCCTGTCTGCCTCAGGAGTCCTCCTTTGCTTCAAAGAAACACTGTTAGCCCCATCAACACTCCAGAAAAGCCACACTGCCTCAAAAGAGATTGACCAACAACGCCAGCCCTCAGGAAATATTCCACAGCAGTGACAAGGCAAACACTGCCCGATAACAGAGAGTACAACTCCCTCAGGAGAAAGAAAACAACAAGCAAGATGAAAGAAGCTGAGAAACCACCCCCAGTCAAACCAACAGGAGAACTCACCTAAAACAGTCAACAATGAAACAGATCTCTGCAGTCTGACAGACCTGGAGTTCAAAAGAGAAATAGTGAAAATACTGAAGGAATTAAGAGAAGATATGAACAGTAATGCAGATACCCTCAGAAACGAACTAGAAAATATAAGGAGGAGCCAAGAAAAACTAGAACATTCATTTGCAGAGATGCAAACTGGACTAAGGGCAGTAAAAACCAGAATGAATAATGCGGAAGAACGAATCAGTGATATGGAAGATAGAATAATGGAAATCACCCAATCAGGTCAGCAGACAGAAAACCGAATCAAAAAACTGGAAAGCAATATAAGAGACCTATGGGATAATACAAAGCGGGCCAATCTATGCATAATAGGAATTCCAGAAGGAGTAGAAAAAGATAAGGGAATGGAAAATATATTTGACGAAATTATCGATGGAAACTTCCCAAATCTAAAGGATACTGGGTTCAAGATACAAGAAGCACAGAGGGCCCCAAACAAACTGAAACCAAATAGACCCACACCAAGACACATCATAATAAAATGGCAAAAGTTAGTGATAAAAGAGGATCCTAAAGGCAGCAAGAGAAAAACAGAATGTTACCTACAAGGGAACCCCCAAAGAATATCAGCTGATTTCTCTACAGAAACACTACAGGCCAGGAGGGAATGGCAAGAGATATTTAAAGTGCTAAAAGGAAAAAATATGCAACCTAGAATACTCTATCCTATCCAGCAGATTATCATTTAAAATAGAAGGGGAAATAAAAATTTTTTCCAACAAACAAAAACTTAAAGAATACAGCAACACAAAACCCAGGTTAAAGGAAAAATTGAAAGGCTTCTCTAAGCCAAAAAGAAAGGAAGGAAAGGGAAGAAAAAGAAAAGAAAAAAAAGAAGAAAGGAAGAACTAGGACTGAGGAAACCGCAATCAGAGAGCAGCCACTCAAATAACCAGCATACAGATTTAATCATGAAGTGCTTCAAACAAAATAAAATTAAAAGAAAAATAAAAAAGAGTCATCAAAACCATAAAATGTGGGCAAGGGATGTTAGGAATAAATAACCCTTTTTGTTTGTTTGTTGTCCCTTCTTAATTTAATATAGTAATGAAGTGTTTGAACTTACAGGACCATCAGGCTAAAACACACAATTATGGGAAGGGGTTAGCATACTTAAAAAACAGGGCAACCACAAGCCAAAACCAAATATGCATTTGCAAAAAATGAAAAAATACACTCAAGCAATAATAACAGGAGACCATCCAACAAAAAAAAAAAAAAAGGAAGAATGGAGAACCATAGACTCAACTGAACACGAGGTTCAATATGCAATAAATAATCATCTGTCAATTATCACCTTAATGTCAATGGACTGAATGCCCCAATCCAAAGACACAGAGTGGCTGAGTGGATAAAAAGGCAAAAACCTTCAATATGCTGCCTACAAGAAACTCACCATAGGACAAAAGATACATATAGATTGAAAGTGAAAGGGTGGGGAACAATATTTCACGCCCATAGACATGACAGAAAAGCAGGAGTCAACACTCATGTCAGGCAAAATAGACTTTAAACAAAAGACATAAAGAAAGACAAAGAAGGACACTACTTAATGATTAAGGGATCCATCCAAGGAGAGGATGTTACTATCGTCAACATATATGCCCCAAATACAGGAGCACCTAATACATACAACAAATATAAACAGACATAAAGGGAGATATTGATGAGAATACAATCATAGTGGAGACCTTATACCCCCCCTCACATCAATGGACAGATCCTCTAGACAGAAAACCAATAAAGCAACAGAGATCCTAAAGGAAACAATAGAAAAGTTAGACTTCATTGATATCTTCAGGACACTACATCCAAAAAAATCAGAATACACATTCTTCTCAAATGCTCATGGAACATTCTCAAGAATCGACC